>NC_051177.1:232668866-232766930 GCF_013339695.2 Rhipicephalus sanguineus | reverse complement strand
TTTTTTGCAGGTAAACCCCCTGATATAAGTATTATGGATCTCATACACGCAAGTGCCTGCCATGGGGGCTCCAGCCTCTTCTTATTCTTCGATGAATATTACGTTCAGTGGTTAGCTCCCTGGTTCGATGCTGAATTATATATGCACATTCTTCAGACATCAAGGGTTTGTTGTCATTGGTCAATCCTTTATTTCGCCAGGCCGGTGATCTTCGTCGTTCTCATCAGCATATTCATGTTTAGCCGTCTTTGAAAAATCCACGCAAATCCACGAAGTGAATGATGATGAGTGGGCGAAGCACCGGGCGATCATTCGGGTAACCGTGAATCCCCCGCACATTGCCCACTCGAACATGCATATGAGTGACAACACGTGTGTACAGTATATACAATGTTGTTTTATTGGTCGTATATGGTATTGAGGGTCGGACTTGGTTTTCCCTTCACTAAGACTGCCTTTACACGTAGAGCAAGCCCTGATCGTCATCGCCGGCAAACTCTCGCTGCAGCACAGCAATGGCTTTCGTGTACCCGTATACTCTGCGATGTCAGGGCAGGTTAAAAAACACTGGATGGTCGAAATTTCCGGGGCCCTCCGCTACAGCGTGCCTCATAATCATAGCGTGGTTTTGGCACGTAAACCTCCTGATATTATAATTACGTCTGTCATAACACGGAAATGCCTGCCATGAGGGCTCCAGCCTCTTCTTATTCTTCGGTGAATATTACTTTCAGTGATAGGCTCCCTGGTTAGATCCTGATTTATGTATACATAGTATTCAGACTTCAAGGATTTGCTGTCATTGGTCAATCCTTTATATCGCCAGGCCGTTGATCATCATCGTTCTCATCAACATATTCATGTTTAGCCATATTGGAAAAATTCTTGGTTGCAATCTTCAATTATTATTTGCAATTCGTCGCCTTTATTGCCGAAGAACGATATGTCATGTGCAAATCGTGCATTGCTTCCTTAAACGGGTCCTTCACCACCTTTCTTTGTAACGCTCGACTGACCTCAGCATTGGGATTTATTTCCTCACTAATCGATCGCCGGAAAACTTATCCAGCGGCCGTGATCTACGAAGTAAACCTCCTTGGTATTAAACTGAAATGTCTAGCAGAGCGTCATCGCATCACGAAGACCTTTGAGCTAAGCTTGCTGGTCCGTCTAAAGCATCGTGATGTCTGAGATAACAGTCATACGTATCGGTCAAAACGCTTCAGAAAAAGCCTGACAAATGTTTTATATCTTAGTAATTAAAGAAATGGTAGTAACATAATCAACGCGTATTCCTTGCACATTTCTGAAGTGTTTGTAGAGTGGCGTCTAGCGGATGACGTTGCTAACTGGTCGACACTAAGCAAACCATTGATTGAAGGCGGGCGTTTCTCTATGTTATTACACTATTTCTGGTAAGCACTCTGTTCAGTAGAGGGCATTCTTTCTCCGTGGTAGAGGGGCAGCTGAACGCAGTTCTCGCATAGTAGAGTGCTTGGTACTCCGAATCGCTCACATCTTATTCTAAGCATACAAACTTCTTGCAGTATTATGCCCGTTATGGCTATTTTGATTATTATTATTTGATTGAACGTTCAAGGTTTCCGCAGTGCGGCAAAGCCGGTCGAAGTGATTAGCGTAAACCGTGCTGCGAACTGTGATGTTTTGTGCCTGCAGCAAACCAATTACCGCTCGCTATCCGGCGTGCTGGCTTTTAAACGAAAGTTCAAGGTACGCTGTTACTTCTCTTTCGCTACATCTCGCTTTACGTGAGTTAGAATTATTATGTTTAATCGGGTTTTATTGAGGGAACACCATCTTTTTCCGACGGCCTGGGGACGGTCTTGGTTGAAGACTGTGTGTACCTTTCTTTTTGAATGCGGGTACTGTGCGTGTATGGGCCAGCACAAGCCGCGCAGTCTAATGAATTCTTTAGAGACATTGATGCTTCTTTTAATGCGAAGTACTTTTAGCGAACCTCAGGCACTTTGGCCGTTCTATCTATCTATCTATCTATCTATCTATCTATCTATCTATCTATCTATCTATCTATCTATCTATCTAATCTATCTATCTATCTATCTATCTAGCTATCTATCTATCTATCTATCTATCTATCTATCTATCTATCTATCTGTCTGTCTGTCTGTCTATCTATCTATCTATCTATCTATCTATCTATCTATCTATCTATCTATCTATCTATCTATCTATCTATCTATCTATCTATCTATCTATCTGTCTGTCTATCTATCTATCTATCTATCTATCTATCTATCTATCTATCTATCTATCTATCTATCTATCTATCTATCTATCTATCTATCTATCTATCTATCTATCTATCTATCTATCTATCTATCTATCTATCTGTCTGCTGTCTGTCTGTCTGTCTGTCTGTCCTGTCTGTCTGTCTGTCTGTCTGTCTGTCTGTCTGTCTGTCTAGCCGCTGACGTCTGGGCGCTCTCCTGGTCGTCTCCATAGGGTTGTAATATACCAGAATTGGCATATTGTATGACATAGTGATCAGTGTATGACGAACACGATTCACTAGTCATGACTTGAATAACGCAAAGCACCTGTCGCGTACGTCCTGAAATCCTTGCCCTGAATCACGTGTGGCACATACCCACATACCACAGTCACAATAGCGGGTATGTGCCACAGGTGATTCACAATCTCAGTGAACGCATTAACGGCGAACATACACATTTAGACGCAAGGCAAGTGTAATGGACGTGACTCGGAGCCAGACGCTCAGCAACAGAACAAAAGGTTTATTGCGCGTTCCGATAAATAGGGGCTAACAGATGACGTCATGTGCACCTGGCTCACGTGCGTCTCAACACAGAGAGCGCCGCTTGGTGCCGCGTCCTAACCTTCCTCCCTTTTAAGTTTGAATATATACACAGTGTTTCTAAACACTGAGCCAAAGCGAACGACTGCTCTACGAGTTCGTGTAGATCTTCTCAGCTCGGGTCCCTCGGGCGGGTAGAGAGGCCTTGGGCTGCTGACGCCAGGCTCCACGTCGACAGTTGCTTGTACGGGAGCAACCCGGAAGTGGTAGTCAGGTAGTGGCTCTTAAGGCTTCTCCGTCGGCCATGCGCGCCTCAGCTGGTTGCGATGCCTATGGTGCACGTCGCCATCTGCCATTCGAACTAGACAGGAGAGAGGACCCTTCACTTAGATTACTTCAGCCAACTTCCATCGCGGTCCCGCAGCGAAGCTTCGGGCGTAGCTTCGGGCCTACACCTAATTCTTTCACAGTGATGTCAGAGGTGGAGTGGTGACGGACTGGGTGCAGCTTGTCTAATGCTGAACGTAATTTTCTGCCCATCGTCATCTCCGCCGGGCTCTTTCCAGTCTCTGAATGTGGGGTGGTATGTTGTTTAAATAATAAGCGGGATATCTTGCACTGGGTGTCGTTTCCCGACTGTTTCCTCAACGCTTCTTTCACTTCCCTCACCATTATTTCTGCCCTTCCATTACTAGAAGGGTGATAAGGTGCTGTAAACACTGAGCGGATGCCGTTAAGCTTGAGAAACGCTTGCATCTCCTCGCTCGTGAATGCGGTTCCGTTGTCGGAAACGATAACATCTGGAACTCCGTCAGTGGCAAACAGTGCACGTAGAGCTGAGACTACTGCCGAAGTTTTCATGGAAGGCATAATCTTCACTTCAGCCTAGTTGGAAAATGCGTCCAGTGCCACGACGAGAAAAACTTCGCCTTGTACTGGTCCGGCAAAGTCGATGTGCAAACGACTCCAAGGTTGATCTGGCTTAACCCAGAAGTGAACTGGTTCTTTTGGATCGCTTTGACGGTTCACTTGGCATCTTTCACAGTGACGCACAAACTCCTCGATTTCTTTGTCCATTTTCGGCCACCATATTAGCGATCTTGCTTGACTCTTCATAGCTGTCATGCCAGGATGATTTGCGTGCAACAAACGAAGAACATTATTTCTTGCTGCTTGAGGTATGACCACTCGATTTCCCCAGAGAATGCAATCCCGATGCAGAGATAACTCATTTTTCCTTGTTGCAAAAGCCGCAAGATCATTGTCGTACTTTGCCGGCCAACCAGAAAGAATGTAATTCTTCACAGTGGGCAATATATGGTCCCTCTTCGTGAGTTCCGCGATGTCAGACGCTTGTAAGGGTGGATACTCCACAGCGTCCAACAGCAACACGTCACCAGGTGGTTGTGTCTCGCCCTCGCGTCCCGGTACTGGAAGACGGCGTCAGCGTTGCTGATGCGGTGACCTGGTTGATATTCCAAGATGTAGTCATATGCAGCCAAAAGAAGAATCCAACGAAGCATTCTTGAGGAAACAACGTCCGGAATGCATTTCTCTTTGTTAAACAATCCCAGCAGAGGCTGGTGATCAGTCGTAACAATGAAGTTACGCCCAGCCAAATATTGGTGGGACCTCTTTACGCCATACACGATGGCTAAGCCCTCCTTGTCAATCTGCGCATACTTTCGCTCGCTCGATCCAAGCGTTTTAGAAGCGTATGCTATTGGGCATTCTGTGCCATCTTGTTTCCGGTGAGCCAACACGGCTCCAATTCCAACAGGTGATGCGTCGCACGACAGCTTGTTTGCTTCGGGTCATACGAAATAAGAACTGCTTCTGACGATAACAAGTTCTTTAGCGCAACAAAGGCTCGGTCGTGCTGGCTATTCCAGCTCCAACCACCGTCTTTGTCCAACAAGCGGTGAAGTGGTTCCGCGACTTCTGCTTTTTCCTTTTAGGAATCGGCTATAAAAATTAATTAGCCCAAGGACTGATTGCAGTTCTTTCTTTGATGGCGGCGTCGGTGCGTTCAGGATCGCGTGCACTTTGCTTGTAGAAGGATGAATGCCTGTAGCACCAATCAGATGACCCAAAAACTCAATGCTCGACTTGCGGAATTCGCATTTTTCTTTGTTCACCCGCAGACGTGCGTTCTGTAGCCGGGTGAGCACTGCCTCTAGGCGTTCTGCGTGCTGTTCTGGCGTCTCTCCTGAGATTAAGATGTCATCGAGATAGCATTCGACTCCCGATACTCCTGCCAACAACGTGTCCATGGTGCGCTGGAACAACCACGGCGCTACGGAAATGCCAAAAGGCAGTCTGCGCACTTTAAATAAGCCCTTCATAGCGTTTACAGTAAGGACATCAGCTGATGCGTCGTCCACAACAAGCTGTTGATAGGCCTGAGCCAAATCCAGCTTCGTGAATATTTTGCTTGGCCCTAGCGTTGCTATCATTTCATCAGTTGTGGGCAAGGGATAGACGCTACTTTGAACGGCCTTATTCACCGTGCTGCGATAATCACCACTCAAGCGTACGGAACCATTTCGCTTTCTCACGACTACGATGGGGGTTGCCCATGTAGAGGACTGTACTGGCTCCCACACACCTTCCTTAACGAGCCTGTCTATCTCTGCTGCCACGTCATCTCGAAGGGCAAACGGTACTGCTCTGCTCTTCAAAAACACCGGCTGTGCTCCATTTTTTAGATCAATGTGCATTGGTTCTTGAGTGCATCCTGGAAGATCATTCGCAAAGACCTCTTGATATCGCTGAAGTATTTCTGACTCATCAGATATTTTCTTTATTCCTTGAGTTTTAATTCCTAAAGCCTTAAACCAACTTCCAAGAAGACTACTGCCTTGCTTGTTCACCCCTAGTAAAGGCAACTTTCCGCATTTTTCTTTGAAACGCACTTCGGCTGTTGCTTTTCCCAGTATCTCAAGTGGCTCTTTCGTCCAAGTCACAAGCTGCGTTCCGGTACTGACTAGCGGAATTTTGCCTGCGCGTCTTTCAATTGCTCGCCACGTTTCTTGACTAACCAGCGAGTGAGACGCTCGTGAGTCTACTTCCATCTGCACCTCTTTCCCTTGGATCAGCACAGTGGTAATAATGTTTTCTGACTCGTGAACTTCGTAAACAGCGTAAAGCTCTTGCACTTCGTGCAACGGTCTGCTTGCCTGACTTTGCTTCCGTGCCGGAGTTTTTCCTGGTTTCTGTGCCGCAGTTTGATCATGACTTGACGGCGATTCTTTTCTGAAGCGACAAGCTCTAGCGATATGACCTCTTTTCTTGCAATAGTGACAAGCTTCATAACTAAATTTGCAAGTTTTAGAACTGTGCTCACCGTTGCAGCGGTAACAGACGCCATCTCTGGACGCAGCTGGCTCCTTTGGGCGCGTTTCGCGGACGGCCGCGTCGCCTATGCAGTTCGCGTCGCTGAGGCTCTGTGTCCTGATTTCTCGTTGCTGCCGTTGGGTTGCTTCCGCTGTCACCACCATGTCGTACGCCACAGTGAATGTCAGGTCCCTTTCTGCCAGTTGGCGTTGCTGCACAGCCTCGTTGCTGATGCCGAAGACGAAACGGCCTCGCATCATCTCGTCCATAGGAAGCGTGTCGTCTCCGAAGCCAGTTTTCAGCCAGTCTTCTCAGCGCTGTCACGTAATCTGCGACGCTTTCGCCTTGCGCTTGGTTACGCTTGTAAAATAAAAATCTACCGTACAGCACTGACGGCTTCGGATGCATGTGTTCTCGGACCGCTTTCTTGATCTTCTCGTAGGCTGCAGCAGTTGGCCTTTCGGGTTTGACCAGCGTCACGATAAGACTGTACGTTTCTTCTCCACAGGAGCTGTGTAAAACAGCAGGCTTTTCTTCATCCTTCGAAAGCTTGTTGGCTTCGCAGTACATTTCAAGTCGCTCCACGTACTCGTCCCATGACGCACTTGTACCGAGACGGTACTCCCCGATGCCGCTGACTGGCATTGCACTGCGCTTCTTGTTCGGGCCTGCGCTGGTCCGCTGCCTGTCTTCGTCGCCGCTGTAATGGACGTGACTCGGAGCCGGACGCTCAGCAACAGAACAAACAGTTTAATGCGCGTTCCGATAAATAGCGGGCAACAGATGACGTCATTTGCACGTGGCTCACGTGCGTCTCAACACAGAGAGCGGCGCTTGGTGCCGCGTCCTAACAGCAAGTGAGGGAGCTTAGGACAGAACAACCCTGGAAGACGCTGGAATGCCATCCACTCGTCCACGTGGTCCGCTGAATGACGCAATGTTCTCTTCATTTCATATGAGGCTGGGCGATGGCCTCATGCTCACCGACGATGGCGTCACATTGATTGAGAGCCGCTTTGTGACGCACGAATAATCCGCAGCTAAGTGCCCTGACGGCACACGGCTCTGCTATACAGTAATGCGGACGTCGACCGCTATAAAGCACGTTGCTTCGACGCTGCGGACCACGTGTATGTAATTCCGCATGCAATAACATAACTGGCCATAAGAACGAGAGGTTCACAGGGATGCCCTGACCAAGATGGCCAATATGAACGCAAGCGACATGGTTAGCCTTCCGGCGTTAATTTACCTGAGCATCGGCAAGCCGCACGTGATCACGGCTTAAAGGGCCCCTCACCAGGCCACATAGCAAATTTTAGTTAGACGCTGGAAGTTGTTGTATGCCGAATGAAGAGCAGTATGCCGCAAGAATTTTTCAAATCGGTTCATTACGAGCTGAGAAAAACAATAATTTGTAGCGGCGCGAAACCATGATGCGAGGAGGCGAGTTTCAAACCCTTGCCACTCGCCCCGTGTAGCCTTAGCAAGCCAAATCCCTTCCCTGCCCTCTTCACTTGACACATACGCATGAACACGTCATGCGCATGCATGGTCACGTGCGTATGACGTGCCCGAGACAGCCTGGGCACGCGAGCGGCGTTGCACGGCCGCTACCTTTTTTTTTATGTAGCGGCCGTGGGCGTTTTGTCGGGTTCTCTGTGGTTTACTGTCTGTTTCTGCTGGACGGGCATGAAAGTTTAGACATTTGTACGGGCACGAGAGTGGCCGTATCATGAGCCAGTGGTGCATTAACGTTTACTTGGACGCGGTACAATATATGAGCATAATGAGTGATCGAACGCGCCAGAACATTACTTTCGTTTCCAGGGCTGGCGTCTGCTCGATGCGCTAACCGCGGGGACACGAACGCATGGAAAATGGAGGCACATTAGCCCCGCATCTCGCTGCAATTCACGAAATAAAAAATGAAAAAGACGCACACATTCCCATTGTGTGTCTCATTATTTCTCTCAAGTTTTATTAATCTATTCAAGCAACAAATTACACAAACTACACATCTCGTGTCAAATAATTATCGCAGTGTCACGTGCTACTGTTGGCGACGTCAGAACACAATCGTCTACGTAGAGGAGCGACGTCACAGCACTACCATCTATGTAGGGCCATTTTCTCATGTACGTCATCCCCTCATCCTCTAAAGCGCGCGCCCGCGAGAGGAAGGGCAAGCAGCGTTCACCTTGAAATTTGACCTATTTCCGCGGCGCGTAGCATTGCAAATTTTGGCAGACGTGATCGTGAACGCGCAGTGTATGCATTGCGCTCGTCAGCTCAAAATTGTCAAACCTGGTGAGAGGCCCTTTAAGCGACGGCCTCGTTAACGAAAACATGGGCAACTTGTGGTACATCGAGCGTGGTGAACACGCCAACATCTTGCGGCTGCGGCTTGAGTTTACAACGTCCACGGTAGGCATTGTCTTCCCGGCCAGGACGAAGCACATATCTACCTCACACGTTCAATAGAATTGAAATGAGTGGCCGCGGGACTGCGAACCACCAAAACAATGACCTATACGCCACAAAACTTTCTCCTGTAAGAAGGCACAGTTTGCCCTTGCGCAAACAAACGCCGTAGCTATATATAAGTCACAAAGGGCGACATACGCCCAGATAGTCTTCGGATACGATAAACGCCATCCACTGAAGTTGGCCTACGTAGCACTTTCCAGAGCTACCAGACTAGACGGCCTATACTTCGCCAACGCAAAAGGTGTTCCGACATGTCGCCGGCTCTATCGACATACAGTCTGTCCACGAAATGACCCGGCTAGTAAACAGGCCTTTAGACATTGTCTTGGACCGGGCTACCACCTTGATTCGGTGCTACAACCAAAACAATCACCTCACGCCAGGCCCGTAGCCAGGAATTTTTTTCGGGGTGGGGGGGCCACTTGCAGGCCCCTGGCTACGGGCCTGCCTCACGCTCGCCGCTCTCAACGTACAGTCTGTGCACGCGCGCGTGCACGACCTCGAAAAAGACGCTCTGCTCCCCAAAACTGACGTGTGAGCACTTTCTGAAACCTGCAGTGATGAGCCCACTGCAATCTCGGAATTCAAATGTGTCGTCCACAGCAAGCGGCTTCATTGCAGGTGCGGGGGCGTGGACACATATAAGAACAGGGTGACGCGCAACTTCAACGTAAGCTGCATGCCACTTCACCGGCCGCCCGACACCGAACACACGCAGACAACTAGCGGAATCCGTGAGGTCTGGGTTCCGCACATCAATCACAATAACAAAGACAGTGCGCTCGCCGCCATCTACGTGAAAACGCTTATACAGCGCAGTCACTTAGAAGCTGCGCTCAATGAGAAGCAGTGTATGTCTCTGTAGTGCCGCCTCTAGCAAGACGACATCAAAAAATACAGGAATTTTTTTTTCGCCACAGGAGTACTCCAGCTGCGAGTTTGAAAGACCGGGCTGGTCTAATAACGTAGGAAGAACAGATTTTGCCATCCGTATGCTCACAACATTTGTATTACCTTTTTTTTTTCGTTTTTCCCTCTTACGCGCTTATTCGGTAGCTGGAGCCGTTTCTTCTGGGGATTCGCTCTTATCTCGGCTGTTTACAATGGGCACGCTCTGTTACTCGGCCGGTATTTTAATTTTTAGGGGCGAAGCTCCTTAAAGGGCCCCTCACCAGGTGACCTAACGAATTTTAGTTACACATTGCAAGTTGTTGCGAGCCCAATAAAGAGCATTATGCCGCAAGAATTTTTCTAATCGGTCGGTTAGAAGCTGAGAAAAACAATAATTTGTAGTGGCGCGAAACCATGATGCGAGGAGGCGAGCTGCAAACCCTCGCCGCTCGCCCCGCGTAGCCTTCGCAAGCCAAATCCCTTCCCTGCCCTCTTCGGCACGCGAGCGGAAGGATCACATAACGCATACGCATGAACACGTCATACGCACAGAATGTCACGAGCGCATGACGCGCCCGAACCAGCCCGAGCCCCCGAGACGCGAGCGGTGTTGTGGCGGCGTTCTTTGCGCTTCATCTCTGTGCCGAATGCGCCCTCGCCGATCACTTGGCTTTCAACCTATTACTGAGCACGAAAGCTGCAACATTTGTACGGACGCGAGACTAGCGGTGTGCTGCATGAACATAGTTAGACGCGGGAGGATAAATGAGCCTAATGAGCGCTGGAACGCGGTAGAAAATTAGTTTCGTTGTAAAGGGTGGCGTCTGCACGATGCGCAAAGCACGAGAACACGAACGCGTGCGAAACGGAGGTAGATTAGTCTCGAATCTCGCTGCGATTCGCAGTAAAAATTAAAAAAAGAAAACGCACACATTCCGTTTGTGTGTTTTATTATTGCTCTCAAGTTTTATTCATCCATTCAAGCAACAAATTACAAAAACTACGCGTCGTGTCAAATAATTATCGCAGTGTCACGTGCTACTTGTTGGCGACGTCAGAGCACACTCGTCTACGTAGAGGAGCGACGTCACAGCACTACTATCTACATAGGGCCATTCTCTCATGCACGTCATCCCCTCATTCTCTGGGCGCGTGGACGCGAGAAGAAGGGCAAGCAGCGTTCAGCTTGAAATTTGACCCATTTACGCGGCGCGTAGCGTTGCAAATTTTGCCAGACGTAATAGTGAACGCCTAGTGCATGGATTGCGCTCGTCAGCTCAAAATTGTCAAACCTGGTGAGGGGCCCTTTAAGGCAGCACCCGTTCGTCCCTCGTAGTCGTAGTCGTAGCTGCTATCGTCTTTAAAAAAAGAAGGTCGGTTCTTTGTCGGCTCCTCTTTGTCGGTTCTTTGTCCCTTCGTCTTTTTCTGCACTGTACGCAAGTTCAGTGTGGAATACCAACTAGACCGTACCGATGTCGTACATTGGTTTCCTAGGTTGCTTGTGAAAGCGCGATGTGAATATGCGCGCAGTTCAGCATATGTAAACTAAGAACCTTGTTTGTGAATACCATGTTAAGCTCTGCGAATGTATAAGTAATAGGGCATGGCCATCAAGCACGAACAGCAATGTTTCTCAAGTTTTCAGCACCTATTTCATACTACGAAGTTCCACTAATGCTTCCCGAAGAGTTACATATTCGCGCCCCTTATGCAAAGAACACTTTATGAAAAACGCCTTATGCAAATCAGTTGCATTGGACAATACCCTAGCAGAACGCTGACGCACAGACCTCGTCCTATATTTTATGCTTATTTTCACTTCTTACCAGAACATAATCTGCGCATATGTGCTTCCGAAATATGCACATTTTCATCGGAAATTTCGGGCTGTAGCCACAGGTACAATACCGTGCAAGAAACAAGCAGGGTTCTCAAAAGAAAAACGGCAACCCGTTCAAAGGTGTTCGCCAGCACGAGCTTGCGTCATAAATGGGAGAAGCTTGTGTTCATGCAAAGAGCTACGAGAAGCCTTCGATTCTCACCGCACTGTTTGAGGTTTTCTGCGGATGAGCTCGTTCCAACAGCGGTGAGACAGGATTGACATGCCTCTTCGCTGATGTGCGAGGATGTCGTAAGACAAGGTAACTCTCCGGGCTAGTGCTCTCCTTGCTTTCTCCTGTACTGGGATTAAGCATGTTACACAGCGCTGAGCGGCAATCTTATATGCACCCCACCGCTCCTGTCTTTCCAGCACTGACAAACCGTCAGCACGCCGCGTTTGTGCCCTACAATCTCTTCCTCCTCTTTGACGACGTGGAGCGATTCTTTTCCCACGCCACGTTTCATAACATTTTCACGGAAGCAACGTATTAGCCGTGAATACACGCATAGGCGTGCGCAGGGGAGGGGCAAGGGGGCGAGAAGGGGGGGCGCAAAGTCAGCCGCATACATTGACATAATAGAGAGGGGGGCGCTGCGACGAACCTTCGCCCCCCCCCTGAAGGGGAACCCTGCGCACGCTTATGAATACACGCACGCTGTGGTTTCTTTAGCAGCTTTCATCTTGTTCTTTAGCTCTCTATCACGTAACAAAGTAGCACTTGAGCTGTTATACGAGTCTCACAGGGGGACTGCTGGCACGCAACATGTGGAGCCGAACGCCATCTTGCAAGAGGTCGTTCGTTCTGAGAAAGCCTGGATGCGCGCCGTATTGAGTTATCATGCCGTTGCCTTGGTGCAACTTTATCCCTTGGTCGTAGTGCGTAACCAGTCTTACGCTTTGACCTCCAAGGTGGTGCCGGTGGGAGATTTTTCCTGTGCGTTGTTGAACAAAAAAAAATTCGCAGCGGTAGCTAAAAGCCGACTTCTTCTGTCTCTCATTCCCATTAGCAGCCGTTCTTTACCTCCAAGGTAGTGCCTGGTGAGATTTCTCCTGTGTGTGATTAAACAATAAAAATTTTGTTCAAAACGCCGTTGATTGATGAAATAAACCAACGAAAGACGCCAGATGTTTTGTAAAAGCAAAACGGAAGAACGCCAGATGTTTCTAAAGTAAAACGAAAAGACGCCAGCTGCTTAACGAAAGACGCCAGATGTTTTCTAAAGCAATGGTTTTCTAAACAATGAAAATTCACAGCGTATATGTAAAATTAAAGTGAGCTGCAAGTCGTCATAACTCATCGAACCTTTAGTATAAACGCGACCGATCTCACGTCGGTGATGATGTACTGGGCAGAATTCACGGAAGATTCACGGTTTACCGATGAACCTCCGCAGCTTCGCCCACTCATCATCATTCACTCCGTGGATATGCTGTGATTTTTTTTGTCGTGGTGCGCTTTCCGGAACTTGACACTGGCGACCACTGTGGTCGGTGTCGCCGAGCCGCACTGCTGGGCCCATTCGTCCGCTCTAATTCGCTGAGGCGACCGCTGTACAACGCTGAGCCTTCAACGCCCTCGCGAGGTGGTGACTAATGACTCTGTTTCTGGCGACGACCATTTCGTTACTTTTTGTGCGGCGCTGCGTGATTCGTCGGGCGCGAATGCGCGGGAAAGTGTGAAAGAAAGGCCGCGAAAGCGAGGAGCTTATAGTCTACTACTCGAGGGCCAAAAAAAGCAAAGTCTGGACAGAGTGAGAACGGCAGAATAAAAAGCCAAAGATTGTGCTCGTAGAAGCTGAGACAAGACGTGGCAGAAAACAATGACAAAAAAGGCAGCACAATCGAGCATTTGCGCAAATTAGGACAGGGTGTTTACAGGCAGGCACATTGTTCGGGCGGCGTTGGCTCTATAGATGCGCCAGAAGAGCAAATTGAAGGCCGTCACGCCGACAAGGCAGAGAGGATCTGTGTCCTAATAATTGTCACAGTTATCCTTTTCTTTTTTCTCTCCATGAATTCCACAGCTTGCTTTCATCGGTGTGCGCCATTATGTTGTCTTTGTCGCTTTATGTTTGGGCAGCTGGTGTAGCCACGGCGTCTGTGCTCACGTGTCGTACCCTGATAGCCTGACCACTGCGGCTAAAATGTGGGTGTCGTGACAGATGGTTACTACGGGTGAACTAGAACAGAACCATAGGGTTTATCTTTGTTACGAAGACAACGTGTCGCGACCTACATAACAGGAACAGACCAACTTTGATAGATGGTGTGTATACGCAGCATAGAATTTGGTGCAACCAGTTCTGCTTCAGTGGTAGCCTAACCATTTGTGCCCTTGGCGATAGTCACCCCACCGCTCAAATTCTTGGTGACTAATCATATCGTCAGTGTTACTTTATGCGGAGGAACAACGCGCGTGAAACTAGCTCCCACAAACACATAATTTCGGAAAGCTAACCACGCATGATTTCTCCGAGTGGTGCGTGCCTGCAGGTTCTATCGGCGATGCGCTCTAGACACCGTCGTTTCGTGGCTCGAAGCATCGTCTCAGTGAAGTTCGAAGGATGACTGGTGCACTCTGGGGCAGTCACCCTTCTTCGACGATCGAGTTGCACTCGGCACAAGTGGTGAAAGCCTTGCTTTTAACGTTGCCATTATTATCGCATTTAATGCTATTGTACGATCGATCGAAATCAGTACATCGAAAAGGCCTCAGAACATCGCTTGGTGTGCCATCATAGGCGTGCGTAGGGTTCCCCATTAGGGTGGGCAAAGCTTCATCACAGCGCCCCTCCATCCCCCCTTATTGGTGGAGTCCAACCGACGATATATGAAGCAGATGCTTCTGAATGGATAAAAAAATGAAAATGAAGCGATGATGTGCCTCTCACAATGCCCTACCTTTGATCCCTGGCTTTCGGGCAATAAAGATGGGAAGTAAACGTTACTTGGAATACAACAAGGGCCCATGGTCGCCATTATTGTCAAGAACCTGCGTGACCGTTAGCCTGCTCTTTGAAGAATGACGGGATAGTGCCGACTCAGGAAGTGTTGGTCAGATACTGCATTCTCCTCCCCCCGCCCCCTGCGCCCGCCTGTGTGTCCCACAGCGACAAGGTGTTGCACGAGTCTCACCATCGCGTCCTTCGTCTCCTTGCAACACACCATCAGCCGTTAGATTTGTGTCTACTCAGTGAGACATGCAAGGAGGGCTCTTCTTCGACCGCTTGGGAGATGGACTTAAATCTCGTGTATTTGTGGACCTTAGGGCATTTCGTTTTCTAGATGTCCAGCGCACTAGAATAATAAAACTGCACAAGCCACTATGGTCACACGATAGTGTGGAATGACCGATGGCGTTGATTGAATGTGAATTGGGGCCTGGTACGCGCATGCGCTCCGAGCGCCTTACGCCAGTGACAGTAGAAAGTACACTTCTGCTCGAGCAGCTCAACGGACTTCATGACCGCCATGTTCAACTGTACGCCGACGGCTCTGTTTCGAAGAGAATGGAGCTATCACAGTGGCTTGCGTTATTCTCGTTCTCACTGTGGCATGGGCTGGCAGTCTTCATATTCAGATTCCTTTATTTCAGCACTCATCATGAGAACAAATGCTAGGACAGGAGCAAAAAGCCGCTATTATAACGGCTTGACAATGGGCCCTGCCCCTACAGAATTAGGCAGCAGAGAGTCAACTTTTTTTCGCGCATCAGTTAAATAAAAAAAACATGGTTGATCCCTCCGTCATAGGAATCGGAATAACACGAAATTCAAGCGTGCCCTTACAGAAGTAACTGAATGTTTAATGTACATTGATATAAGAGAGCTTGCACAGTGTATATTGGTGTCTGGCAGCTATAGCACCGTTTAACGTGGATGCAAACACTTTGATGATTGGTGGTACATCTCCATCCCCACGACTAACGTCCATGTTAAATGATTAAACAAACCCTTGTGGTAGCTGTTGTAGTTAACTGTGAAAACGTAATCAGAGAACGAGGTGTGATAGCCAGAAGAGCGTCGCATATTGGACGCAGAACTTGGTCGCCATCCCGCGGCATGTTAAAATGTGATTGAACACCACGGCTGGACTAGAGGGAAACGCAAAACGCGTCGTGCCGCTCCGGTAGCCCGGCGCGTGAGCGGGGAACGCGGTGTAACAGCCAGGTGAGGCAGGCGCGCGTCGCAGAGCTATTTTTGGTTTGGATTAGCGCGATGCTATGAGCGAGGCCGACGCTTTTACGACGCTTTAGGGAGCCTACATGACTGGTCATGTAGGCTCTCTACGACTATTATTCTAGTACGCTACATCTACGACGCTTGGGCTGAGGTCGCCACCTCGCGGTGTGTTAAGGCATTCACAAAAGTGAACTTCTATTGAAAACGCGCCGAATGGGACGGACGTGTTAGAGTGTAAGTTCTAGTACACTCTAGACGTGTAACGCGTTGCAGGTGGTAATCGCGGAGGCCACAGTAATGACGAATTACTTTACTTTACCGCTGCTAGAGGGCAACACCACCCCACCGACCGGGAGAGTGGTAGATATAAAAGGCGCGTTTGTAAAGCCTCTAGAATCTGTGACCGTGGTGCAGTGGTGCGTGGGTTACTGGCACGGTGAATGGCCTGTGACTCCTGACTTCTTTGCCGGTATTTCATGGACTACTGCTCCTGTGCGGTACTTAGGTGTTCCACTGGAATATTATTGTGACAGTGAACCATACTGGCGGCGTCAGGTCGCTGAACTGCGAGAAAAAACTCAGCATTCAAAGGTTTTCATCTATCAATTTTCGCCAGAGCAACCTTTTGTAACATATTTTTGGTTAATAAGCTCTGGTACGTGCTTCAAGTACTGCACTTTTCGCGTGCGAATGTACGAAAGCTTCACCGAATATATTGGCTGTTTTCTTGTGGGGTTCTTCTTGGGAGCGAACAAGTAGAACTAACCTTTTTAGACGGGTTCGCTGTGGTGGCCTTTGTCTGTGTCATTTGTATCTGCGTCAGTTAGCCGGTTCATGATCTTTCGAAATAATCGAGACTCGTTCATACGTACTGTTATACAGCTTAGGCTTGGGAGGCTGTTGCCGGAACTGGTGGTGGCTTCTGACAACATGAAAACAAACGTTAGAGGTTACCTGAAAGAAGTAGCTAATTCGCGTCTCTTTTTGAAAACGCGTTTTTCTTTGGAATATCTCTGTTCTGTTTCCAGTAAAAAGTTATACAAAGATCTAGTAGATACAATTCTTCCTGTTCCTTTTTATAGCGCAATGTATCGTGTAGGCCCAGGTCAGAATGTCTTAAGCCGAGTAAAAAAAATGGAGGTAACACCTGGAGTAAAATCCTTTTCCTTCAAATTACACAGTGCAACGTTGCCTGTCAAAACATGGATGCAGAAAAGGACTTATTCGTTCCTTGGGGAGACCATTGTTTACTCTGCAGGAAGCCGGAGACAATCGAACATGTTTTTCTTGACTGCTGGGATGCGGTCTTTTTTTTGAGACATTCTTCAACGAACTTTAAAAAATGATTTGCCCCTCGACGCCTACGGCATCAGATTTCTCCCGGTTGAAACTGAGGAAGGGGTACCGTTCGATCTAGTTATGTTACTGGGCCTGCACAGTATATGGCAGTCAAGAATGGCGGTGCGCCATGCTGATATTAATGCACGTCCGGTTCGACACTACTTCTTTGAATCTATATGTTCATTTGTGGAAACACAAAAGGTTCAGCAAGATGTACCTGAATGGCTTCATCAAGTAGAAAGCCTTCTACAGATGAAGCAATTTTAAGAAGCCTGTAAACTGTATTTTTTTTATTTTCGTTTTTGTTGTTCTTTGTTTGGTATATATTTGTTTGTCACTGCTCTATGTATGTACATAGGCAATAAAGAAATAAAAAGACCGTGGCGCAGTGGTAGCGTGCCCGGCATCTGTTGTTGCGGACCGAGCGATCGTGGGTTCGATGCCCGTCGGCGGAACTTTTTTTCTTTGCCATCTGATTGTGTAAATTTTTTCGACGTCATTTGCGTGACGGAAACACGTCACTGAAGTCTTGGTGGACCCCGGCATAAAACACTTTCGTGTTAAAAAAAAAAGACTGCAGTGCATGGATATACAAGTTATCTCTTGAAGAACATTACAAATAGAACACTGGCATGCATTTTACAAATGTACAGAATTTCTTGTTTTTAACATACACACCAAGACACACTTCTCATTTCTTGCGAACAGTACACCACTTTTCAGAACAAAATCGCAAACATATGTAACATGGTGAAACTATACAGATTTCTGGGCACCTAAGAGTATGTAAAACGACTTTCACACACAACAAAACTGAAAGATGTGCCATGTCTAAGGAAACAAGCCAGGAATGAAAACCCAAATACCGCATACATTACTCACATATAGTCTCACGGCTAAGAAAATACTGCTTCAGCATCTGACGCGAAGCAATATCCAGATTTACATTTTGCCCCTCAAGGTTGTTAAGCAATGCTGATATTCGGCACTGTAGCCTGTCCTTTTCATGACTGGTTCGTGAAAAAGGGACGGCCCTAGTTTCTCGCTCTCGAATGGAATATTTGAGGTGATGTGGTTTGCTGAGATTACAAATATGAATAAATCCAGTGTGGCCTCGTTTTACACTTTCTTTGTATTTCATTGCAAGGTTAAACTCATAATTGTAATCAAATGGGAGAACATTAAACTGAGAAAATAATGTACTTGTATGGCTGTCATAAGGAACACACGCAACATGGCGCAGTGATTTTTTGTAGGAGAAGTAACGTCTGAAGGCTTTTCTGTGACGTTGTTCCCCATACTATATTACAATAATTAGCATGACAAATAAATATTGTATTATGCAGCAATAGCCGTATCTTTGATGGCAGAACATATCGAAGTCTACAGAGCGTGCCGCATGCCTTCGCCATACTTGTTGCAACGCGTTCGATGTGTTTGTCCCACAATAAGTGCTGATCAAAGATCACTCCAGTGTTTTCACGTCAGCCGAGACCTCGATTCGTTCTGATCGATAGAGTAGTTTAGATTATGATTTATATGTTTTTGGATAGGTGCAAAAAGAACCGCTTTTGTTTTTTTAGAATTAATCTGTAAGGAATTTGCTTTACTCCGCAAATACAGCGTATCAAGGACTTCGTTAGCTTCTTGTGATAGATGATCAGCACTACATGACTGGAAGCAAAGGCCGGTGTCATCTGCGTATATTATATAGCTTGGTAAGTTACTAATGTTTGCTCAATCATTTATATATAGGTCTTGAAGAGTATAGTTCCTAATATGACACGATGACTGCATCGTGTCCTCTACGGCCCACAAAAGTATAGCAATTAGAGCAGCCTTGCAAAAATTGAACCCGTATCAGGCTTAACATGCTGTTCTCTTTTCAGACATCAAGTCTGCGCTGTAACTACTACAACGTGGTTTCCCCTATTAGAAATGCATCCAGCGTAAATTATGAGCTGATGAAGAATTATCAAATGCCGTATTTACCGTGTCTTTTTGATGGGTACCTTCTCACATCGGCATAGCAAGCAACGAGGCTGCTGATAGTGTTGCGAGCAGAGCGTCGCAGTTTGGCCAACGATTCATTGGACAATCCTACAGATTGCCACCCGATAACCATCCGATTTATCGCCAATCTCCAACAGTGGGTCGGGGTATTTGTTGATTAGGCGAACGACAACAACACTATTCTCATGCCATCTTCCTTCCCTAACTAGTGGGTT
Source organism: Rhipicephalus sanguineus (assembly GCF_013339695.2). NCBI lineage: Eukaryota > Metazoa > Arthropoda > Arachnida > Ixodida > Ixodidae > Rhipicephalus > Rhipicephalus sanguineus. Next base: position 232,747,784 of record NC_051177.1, on the reverse strand, counting down.
GTTCGAACACGTCATTGGTAACATCTCGCGTTGTCTTCTCGTTGACCAGTATGAGATATGATGGATCGTGACGCGCTCACCATCCAGCATCGTCAACCACTTTGGGTTTAACAATTCGTGATCGGTACCTTGTGCCTTCTATAAGGTCTGGCTAATCCTGACCTCCTCCTGTTAACAGGGCACCCATAGGGGTCTGCAAACGTCATGACTAGAGACCGGATTTTAGGCAAATGCCTATTTTCTTCCTTACGCTCCTATCGCGCCACTTTGATATATGAGCATGAATCAGGGGTTTAGAAGGGCTTTTATAGTGTTTTTATAGTGCCTATAAATGCCTATTTTGGGCGTTTGTGCCTAAATTTCTATAAGTGCCTATAAATGCCTACTTTCAAAATCGGCTCACATTTGAACATTATTTAGCCTCAATTTTCGCTTTCGAGCGCAGTTTAAGACCTTTATTCACGTTACCGGGCAAAACTGACTCTTCGGAACTCTATGGGGTTAAACCTAGTCCTCTTGCTCAACGAACTTCTGGAAAACAACCGCTTGCAGCAGCGAAATGGGACGCGCCCGCCAACATACGCCGCAGCGCTGATATTAGAGGACTTTAGTCTGTTCGGCACACCTCTATACGCAAAATGCTTTGCGTGTACCAAAATACCGGGTGTGAACTGCGCATGCGCATGCCCGGTAAACGTGGCCGCACCATCGAAAGCGATTGCCGTCCACCTCGAATCTATCAAGTGGCCGTCGCGCGCTCTGTCGCTCGTTATCTCCGAACTGATGCTTTTATTTGCTTTAGGTTCACGTCCTTAGGCTTCGACAGCAATGTATTCGTGTCGATTCGGCACCGTTTTCGAGATCCATACTCACATAATCAATGATGTAGGCTTAGCGAGTGAGAATCCCGGAATCTTGGAGGTCATACATTATGTGTTTGTTAGTTGTTTTTATCCTCCATAGCTGGCGCAACTTGACGTGGCGGCAGCTACGGCACACGCTGTCCGGTAATGCGCTACGCCTTCGCTTTACCGGAATACCGGACAGACTAAAATCCTCTATTGTTCGAGCGATTGGCGAATGCGAATCCGCGGAGGGCCTTCAGGGGAAAGAAGAGTGAAGAACGAAAGATGAAAGAAAAATGTGGTGTGCACACGGCATTTGTTTTGTTTCTAATTTAGCTTTTAACGTGTTCACGACAGGGGAGCGATTGGCTCTACGCGACTGGACCCTGCCAATAGAAGCATCCGTGCCTTATGGTCCTTTAGCGGTCTGGCTATCTGCTCCTGGTCTGCCTTTCGCAGCCATGTCGAAAAGGAAGACACTCAGGAGTGAGGTAACGCAATAGCGGTAAAGAGCTCGTTTCGCAGAAATTCCGGTGTCGGCGTCGGTGTCGGCGACGTTCGTTGTGAGCGAAAAATCATCTTGCCCGTGACCGAAAAATCCAAAGATGCAAATAAAATAAATCCTAAAAATCTCAAGTTCGAGTGAGAATCGAACCCAGGCTGTCAGCGTGGCAAGAAGTGTTCTACCACAGAGCCTCGCTACTGGCGGAAACTGCTTCGGAAAAAATAATTTATGAATGTCATGTAGTGGATGAAGCGTAGAATTGCGCCAGGCGTCAAAACGTGAATTTCGCAACGAGTGGGTGTTTTAAAGGCCCACCCATTACAAGACGCTCAGGTATATTTAATCATCATCAGCTGCAAAAGCATCGACAAAGTGTGCAGTTGCGTAGGTTCGCGTGTTGCCTTACGGACGAGTAGTGGGCCCTTCGCTGATTGGCAAAAGGAAGAATTATGCCGTAGTGGGCACTTAACAACTGTACTTGCAGTAGACATTCTAGAATAGTTTGAAACGGTCAATGTTACGCGCACAGTCATCGTACGTTTCCTTACGGCACGGTTGAGGCATGAGGCGAGAACCGAAGCCTCGCTTCGGTTGCGGCGAGTACCGAAGCGAGGCTAGCACTTGAGTAGGCGATGCGCACGGGGCCCGATAATGCTATCGCGTTCTACTCTTGAAGGCGAACCTCAATCGTCCTCCAAGTTTTTTTTTTTTTGCCTTCCTGTCGTAGATACAGGCCGTGCACGTCTTTGTGTTTTCAAATTATTTGCATTTATGTGAAATTTTATTGTGCCTATATTTACGACGTTGGAGGCCTAAAACGTTGTTTTTCCTGCCTATTTTTGGCGCCTAAAACGCACTTTTTTGATGCCTAAAAATCCGGCCTCTAGTCATGAAACAGATTTTACTACATATGGCGAATATTTTCGTTTAACAAGCTATACCACCCGCCAAACTACGCTTAGTCAAACCCCAGCCGGATTATATATACTGTATTGATACCCATACTGTACTTGCATTTCCCAAAGAATATGACCTTCTCGTACAGTTTTTTTTTTTTGTTGTTGTTGTTTTTTGCGACCCTGTTAGGTCCACGGAACCTATTGAAAATGCACTGCCCCTTCTGTCTGATTGAAGAGTCTCGAGTAATAAATATCTCGAGGAGTGCACCCACGTATTTTCGTGTGTGCGTATATGCAGCTGTCGTAGTAAGGCATGGGCGTGAACGTGGAAAGTACAGCGCATACGGAACAGGAAGATGAGAAAGAAGCTAATCGTTGTTGTTGTTGTTGTTGTTGTTGTTGTTGTTGTTGTTGTTGTTGTTGTTGTTGTTGTTGTTGTTGTTGTTGTTGTTGTTGTTGTTGTTGTTGTTGTTGTTGTTGTTGTTGTTGCTATAATTTGTTATTTGGTTTGTTGCTTTCTTCGTTTTAGTTTTGAATGCACAATGACGGCTTCATTCGTGAGTACATAGACGTAGATCTCTGTTACTTAACCGAAATAAGAATACAGTCGAAACCCGCGATAACGAAATCCCGAGGGAACGAAATTCTCACCGCAACGAAATATTTTCAGTGCACCAGCGAACGCCCATAGGAGTCAATGCATTTCGTAACTCGCGACTACGAAAGATATTCATACCGCAGTCCCTCATTAGCGAAATTTTTGAAACACGAGTGCGCAAATAATCTACTCTCGCAACATTAACTACATTCGAAAACTGCTGAAATGCATTCATGATACACTTAAATTGTGCAAAACTATGGCTACAGCGCACTTGAGAAGCAGCCGTAATCATTGTTGACAAAAAAAAAAAAAAAGCTGGCGACAATGATGATGACAATGGCTTGCCGAAACACCTGCTCGTTATCGCGGACTACGTAGCCAAATCCACATTCCTCATGGAGTTTCGTTCGTTGGCTTGGCTCTGTTCTTTGCTTTGTCGGCTTTGCGCGTACATGGTCGCGTGTGTGGAGCCACTTGTGGAGCGTTTGCTTGGTCGCTTGGTGCAACGTGAACTGTGTGTTGTGATTGCTTCATCCGATTTCACTGCCTGCGAAGATGCCGCCTCCAACGAAAAAGCGGAAGTTCATCACGCTGGAAGATAAGGCTGCAATCATCAGTGAGGTGGAAAAGAGCAGGAAAAAAATTGATATCGCCGAAGAATTCGGCGTTGCGTGCAGCTCGCTGTCCACGATTCTGTGCTGATCCGCGGTGATCCAGCGGAGCCGGAAAAAAGTTCGCCTGTAGGCGCACTTGATGACGGTACTGGTGACAGCGCAGTACCGCCGTCACTGACCAGTGCATGGGGCGAACTTTGTGCCGTGGCAAACGAGATTCCCAATCGAGAGGCATGAAACTGCTGCATGGTAAGGCCCGCCAAAGCAAACTTCCTGACTTTTGGAAATAAAATGTGTTTTTTGTAAATTCCATGTCTTTTCTGCGGCATTCTCGCGCCAACGAAATTCCCGCAAGAGCGAAATTTTGTGCTGTCCCCGCCGATTTCGTTATTGCGGGTTTCAACTGTAGTCGCGTGCGAATGCATGTACTATAAAATGTAAGATATCATCATCAGCAGCAGCAGCCTATTTCACGTCGACTGCAGGACGAAGTCCGCTCCCATTGATTTTTAACTTACCCCGTCTTGCGCGGGCTGAAACCATTTTATGCCTGCAAATTTCGCAATCTGATCATCCAAACTTACTCTCCGCCACCCTCGGCTTCGTTTCTCGTTCCTTAGTATCCATTAAGTTGCATTAATTGACCACCGGTTATCTGTCCGACGGGTTACGTGGCCAGCCTAAGTCTCTCTGTTCTGATAACGACAAAATGCATTCTGGCTACCCTTGTTTGTTATCTCATTCGTTTCGCTGTGTTCATATCTCCTAATGTCAGCCTATCATTTTCTGTTCCATCGCTCGCTGCGTAGTCCTAAACTTTTTTTTTTTTTAGTTTCCTTGGTATCCTCCAAGTTTCAGCCCCATATGTTGCTACTGACAATACGCAATAAAAGTACTTTTGTCGCTTTAGGTATAGCTGTAATTTGTCTGCCATTATTTTGGAATGTCTGCCGTGTGCGTTTCAAGTTACCCTTGTTGTTCGGTGAACTTTTTTTTTCCTTGTTAGGCTCTCCTGTTAGTAATCTTGTTCGATTCTAGAGGCTTGTTCTTTCTTTAGGCTATTAAATCAAACTCTCACAAGTAACTTAACTGCGGTATATATAAAGTATATGTAAGGTTTATGGCGGTGTTAAGAAATTTTCAGCGATCACTCACCAAAAACAAGTTGTTGCTGACCTTTCTGGCCTCTCTCCTAGCAAGGTATAGCACGCACGCTGCATTAAATGATCGCCATACTGAGACCGAATTGTTTATTTCTGTAATATAGGCATGTAATCACATGTAATCCTTTATGGAAGTCAATGCACCCGAATAGCTCAAGAAGAGTGAGAGATCAAGTATTTGTCGCTCTAATTGAATAGCAACAGCCATCGTAATTTTGTAGATCTTGGTTTCAAGGAAAACGCCTGGTAAGTTCTCGAAAACCTAAGTGCCGTAGCGGAATCGAACTACGTTTGCTTTCATGATGTCTCCATTTAGAACTACCTTCGATAAAAAGGCAGAATATCTTACGCCAAGTGAATGCAAGCAATTTGCATATGAAATAAAAATCTCAAACAAGGCAGTTTTCTCTAGCTTAGTCCGCGAAAAGTGCGCATTCAATACCAAAATCTTTGTTCGCCTTTTACAGTGTAATACAGAAACAATAGTGACAACACATTAAGCAGTCGTAGCACTGAAAATGCAAAACAAGCAGTTCAAGAAGAGTAAAGTTCTGGAGCTGACACGTCAGCCGTGACAGCCGCGTTAATGGAGGCGACGGTGCTAAATTCTCACCATCCGAAAATCGGAAGCGCCAGCACAGGCACGTGGGTGCATTGTTCTTTCTGCACTCGGCTTCCATTAGAGCCGGCCCGTCGTGCCTACTGAACGAACTCGCCACACATTGAGCATTCCGGACATAGAGAAACAGTCTCTTTGTGAATCGAAAATGGGCCTCGGCAACGTGTCGTGGGACAAATTCGTAAAAAAAAAGAAACTTTTGAATAAAACACCGCTATCAGCTAAACGTGAGAAAGTTCACACCGAATGCAGGAAATAAAGTGAATGCCGAAGACTAGGCATAGGATGAAAGAAAACGCGAAACAAGCAAATTAGGAAGATACGTGCCTGGTAGCATACAGAATGCACTCACTTGCTCGTTCACTCGGCGCGGTTATTATCTACACGTATCTTTGTGGAAATAATAACTTCCGTGGATAGTAGCTGCGCTTTTTCAAGCGAGACCTACACAAACAAAAATTCTCCGAGCGTCGCGTTCTTAACTTTTATGAGTCACTTAGAGCACGTTAAAGTCCGTAGCTCACCTTTAATCTATCGGCCTCAAATGATCGGCACAAGCTTCAAGAACTGGTTCGCCCACTGCACTTTTATCGCTGCTCCCAGCATTGCATCAAATAAACAGTGACGATTGTATTTTAAAAACAAGAATGCCCACTCGGAAATGGGAGGTTGCAACTTCTTGCAATACAAAATGGAAAGTTTACTGCGCAAGTAAATAGCGCGCGTCGGCTCTATAGCCTTGCCTGTGCTGCCACAGAAAGTTGTCACCAGATGGGATATATGCTATAGGACAAACACTAACAGATCTAGCGCTTTCTATTTGTCAGTGGCCAACCACTTTTGCCTATCATTTGCGCGCCGCCACGATTTTCTCCCATCTCCTCTTAAAGGGGTGTAGACACAAAACCCGGACGGTAACCTTACACGAAACTGACTACAGCATGAGCTTCGCCGGCTTCCAAGGAAGGCTGGGATGAATTTTGACAAATGAGACGACTAAAACCTAATGTATTTGAAATTTCACGTCTAGAAAGAAGGTTTGCCCGCTTTCCATTGTTACAGCGGTAAACATTAGCTAAAACATCGAAAGAGAGTTGAAAAAGGTGTAACGTTGGAGATGTATATGGTGAATATAATGACTGCGGCCACGTGCAGTTTGAAAACATTTAAGCGCCCGATGCCAACGGCTCGAAAAGAAAATGGTTTGGCACATCCGCTTGCTCGCGTCCAAGCGGGTGCCAATGCTCTTAGATTTCCTTTTTTTTAATATTTCCCATAGCTACGACGACATCGTGCCCCGGCCGGAAGTAGTAGCTGAGCGTTTCGGTTGTGCTGGTGCCGCAAAGCGGGAACGCACGTGTTAAATGTAGTAGACGGCTTGTCCGTTTATGACGTAAAAGCTTTGGTGCTCTTTGTGACGTTTCTGTCACGTGATTACTCAATTACGTCGTAACCTCCTTGGTCGTCACACAGAGGTTTCCTACCTCTTGACGAGAGATTTGAAAATGTTCATGCGAAGCTTTTGGTGTCTACACCCCTTTAAGAATTGTTCTAACTCAAGGTGTATCACTTGAAATCTAGAAAAACCTATCTGCGAAGTGAATGCTGTTCTTTTAAATGTCGCGACTTACGAGGCCTTGCTTACATAACAAGCATGTCGACCTTGGTGTCACGTGCCTGCATAATAGCACTATAGTGCTATTTATAGCCTCCTCTGGAATCATCTAATTTAACCGCATAAAAAGTTGTAACTTGTTTGCACCTTTCCCAGCGTTATGCCCACTCCTGTGGAACAGTGATCGTAAGCGTATATCCAGTAAGAAGATTACCGCCAGATCCCAGCCTGTAATAAATTTCTGTGACTTCGGTTGTACTTGACGGATTCAACCAATTTTTATCGCGACATGAGCTTCTTGGGGTAATGAAATCTTGTAGTGTGGTCATTCGAAGATTACTTGGAAAGGTGTGGCAGGGCCGCTTTTGAAAATTCAGTTTTGTCCGGAAGGCGAAGCACACATTGCGACTGTGGTGCACCTAAAGGCTGTAAATATGACCGTAGTTTTGTAAGCTCTGTATTTTGCAGTAAACATTCGCCCAGTAATGAAATTAACAAGCTCTGTGCCTGTGCGCACAGAGAAACACAAGTACTGTCGCGCTCAGTATGAGCTACACCGCGGAATCGCGTGGCCAAGCGCATTGTAATGTTGTAACAGTGGCGCCGATGGTCACATTTCTTCGATTTGTCAGGGGAGGATTTAGCTGTTCGTGTGAGTGCGCATCGCCTCTGCTTACTTTCACGCTCGCCCTCGTTTTGTCTTGCGGTGATGTCAGCTTCGAAAATGATAGCTTCAAGGGTGAAAGCAAGCAAGTGAGATTACTATCGCGCACATACTGAGCGCGACAGTAATCTCACTCGAACGACCGCGCTCATTGAGTTGCACAACGCCGATGTCATGAACAGCGCAATCAGAAGTGCAGCAACGCGTCGAGTTGCCTCACGCTTTATTGGGATAACGTGAGCTGCAACATTAAATGCCTGGAGATCCAATTTTTTTAGATCCACAGATCTTTAAAAAATTTAAGATCCACAGATCTTTAAAAAATGGGTTATGTGCGCCGCACCTAAGCTAGAACACCGTGTGATAATAAACTGCTTTTATACAAAACATAAATTCGTCCTGTAATAGAACATACAGCCGTGGCTATAAACACTGTGGGATAGCCTCTCTCAATAATGTTCAACAAAAAGTTATGTTTCATTTACCAAAAATACAGCCGCAGCTTGTAAATGATACTAGTTCCTCAATCACTCGACATTCAAAGACTAGTATCTCGTTATAAGATTAAAGCTTCAAGATTTTCACATGCAATTATTAACTCTTCCTCCGGGCTTTCGACGATAACCTCATCACATTTACTAACGAAAGTAGTGCCCGCAGTTCCCATGCTTTGAATGTAACACACGTCTTTCTTTCCTCGTATCAAAACATTTCTAAGTAAGTTTCGAACCTCTATGCAGATGGGGCGGCTCGAGGTTTCACTAATTACCGAGCTGCCGATGGCAACATCGTGGAGGACCCCACACCCATTGATCCTAGTTACAAAACGGTCCTGCAATATTACAGGGAGTTGAGGAGACTCTACCCAGCACCGCACAAGAACCTTTCAGCCATGGATTCTGCGGCGTTACGTAGGCTCCAAACGTACACATATACAAACATTCATAGATTACATGCGTACTACCCCACAGCATACAAACACATATGCCCATGGTGTGGGAGCACACCGACGCTCTACTCACATGCACCGACGCTCTACTCACATCACATGGGAATGCACGGCTCACACCGAACAGCAAGAGGAGGATAACACCAGATTGAGGTGGGAGGCATTGCTGTCCAACCCTGCCCTCGGGGACCAGCTCAGGCTGGTCCGGAGGGCTGAAGGGATTGCGAGGGACAGTGGTGCCTTGGAATAGGAACCCGACCACACAGCGTTGCCTTGTTTTAGAGGCAACGACGTCTTGTGCAAATAAAGTTTTGTTCTTCTTTTTCTTTTTTTTTTCTATTCATGTGCGACGGAGCTATAGAGTACTCGGCTCAGTAACACTCGCTTCAGGCGGCTAATCAATTTTTTAGTTCCCATTCGCGTTTCCATTCGCGTTTTTGGCAGGCGTCATCAAAACGGCTGAAACAAACTCATGCACGACTTATTTCATTTGGTTGGTCGTACAAACATGCAAAACACAAGTGCGTGACTGCTTAATTGATAAATGATAATATTTACTTCGCTTATTACTGAATATAGTTGGCACTAATGACTAATGAAGGGATAAACATCATATGGTATTAAACAAAACCAAATTCAGAGAAGCCCCTCCACGGTGGTCTAGTGGTTATGGCTCTCGACTGCTGACCCGAAGGTCGCGGGATCGAATTCCGGCCGCGGCGGCTGCATTTTCGATGGAAGCGGAAACGTTCAAAGCCCGTGTACTTAGATTTAGGTGCATGTTAAAGAACCCCAGGTGGTCGATATTTCCGGAGCCCTCCACTACGGCGTCCTTCATAATCATATCGTGGTTTTGGGACGTTAAACCCTAGATAATATTATTATCAAATTCCGAGAATGATCGAGACGGGAGGTGACCCGAAATTACGGGGGATGCTTAGAACTATCTAATAATGTGAAGGTGAAAGCCTAATTGTACCCATAGCGATGTTGAATCACGGTTGCCGCTGGTGGCTACTTTTCGCCAAATTGGCTACTTTAAGACCCCGTCTGCCGACGAACATTTCAGGTTGGCGCCATGGCTACTTTTTGGCTACACTGAACTTCTGTTTTCGCGCATTTAGTAGCCAATATTCTTGTTATTTGCAGGTAAATGAACAAGAGAGCCTAAAGACCACAAACTGTTTTCAGCCTTTTCTTTCGCGTCAGCCAATGCATTCGCATGTCCTCGCCCCAGCAGAAGGCTCGTGCGCATCGAGGCACCCCCACGCACCACTCGGCGCGCCTGCAAAGACGGAGGGACGAATTTGCGCGCATGTTGGCAAAAGCGTGTCTAGCGCGCTGCTCACGCTGCCCGCTGCCTATTCTGACGTCAGTTTCTAATGGTGATAGCGCAGCGCGTGTTCTTGTGCGAACTTGACAAAAATCAAAGATGCGCACCAAAATGAAGCTCGTCTATTATTATGGTAAATCAAGTAATCAATTTCGGTGAACGGCGTCAAGGAAAAACTGATTCATCGTTTAATGTTCCCACCGACTTGTTGGCTGGAAGGTTCCAAAATTACTCTGTTTCTGGCAAGAACGCTACTCTGCATGACTATATTTATACAGACGCACTGAAGTTATACTAACCAATCTGATATAGTTGAAGCGCCACCTGGTGCAATGTGTGATTTTTGGAACAAAATGTCAAAAAACGCAAAGTTGTTCGTGTTGCTCGAAACACTAACAATCTGCCAATGTAGTACCTCTTGAGCCGCGTTGCATTTGAACCCGTCACTTGTGAATATTTATACGCTCATATATCATGTAATATAAACAGAAAGAACACGACATTCTTTCTATCTGGAATCGCACTGCTAGCACAACAGCCACGAAATCCAGCCTTTCCCCTCCGTCTCTAACAGCGCATCAAAATTTTTGTCGCCTTAACTTATTACATAGAAGACACACAGTAGCCTCCTTCAGGACACATGTACTGTATCACCGCACCATATGTCCAATCCCTTTGTTCATCGCTATGAGGTGGGTATTCCGTTTTATAAAACCCGAAGCATTTCTACCGCATGCAGTAAACGAGTGCAATCCCCTTCCCCTACCGATCACTTCGTGATAATCGTCGTTTTCGCGAGGCAGTACCCACCACTGCACAAGTACTAGTCTGTCGGAAGTTTGTTCATTGTTCTATTTTCCTCACCGTATTCTGTTACTTTTTATTTATTTTATATAAACCCTCCTCTGTAATGCTCTTGGCCTTGAGGGTGCATAAATAAGTAAACAGATAAACAAATAAACAAACAAATAAATATTTGTATATCAGCTGTGGCTTGAAGACAAAGCTACATAGTAAAAAATTATGCTCTTATTTCTTTGTTCATGCATATTCAAAAGCATACTACTGCATAATAATAAAAACTCTACTCATACTACCGCTTTTTGCTCTATTTAGCTACAAATTTGGCGATACAAAGTTAAATAGCATGGCTACTTTGGCTACCTTTAACTTAAATTCTGGCTGCTTTTCAAATCTACCCAACGGCAACCCTGTGTGGAATGAAGCTATGAGCCCACGTAGCGATGTAGGGCAACGTGCAAAGCAGTTTTCGAAATGCGACAGCTGCGCAAGAGCCCACAGCCTAGCTGGTAGCGCTAACCTCCACTCCATGGGAGATAGTGGTGGGTATAGTGAACTAGAAGACTTTCTAGTGGTGCGACCGGCGGCGGCTGCGGCCGGCTCGGGCGAAGCGAGATGACACTGACGGCCGGCGAGGGCGCTACTGCGCCTTTTCCTAGCCTCCGGCGCGCTCGTTGGCAGCAGTTGGCGGCACATACCTGGCTGTGAGGGTTGTGGTTTCGCTCGTTTTGTGCACACGATGTTACTCGGATAACTTGACATTATCTTGCGTATCTTAGCGTTAAGTAGTCAATGCAGTGAGAGGGAAAGATATTGTACCAGCGACTGGGAATTTTGGATGACATGGCGAAGAGAAGAACAGATTCCCACTGTTTTGCACCAGGCTGCCGCACCGGCTATCCAGGCGCGCCGAAAGCATCGCTGTTCGCCGCACCAAGAGACGACTCGCTTCGAAGTAAATGGGAGCGAAACCTAAGAAGAGCAGACAAGAGCCTGACGGAATCATCAGCTGTGTGTGAACATCACTTCGAAGCGCATTGCATATTGCGCGATTACGTTCATGTGGTCGATGGCGTGGAAGTGCGCATTCCGAGAGGCAAGCCGTCTTTAGCTCCCGATGCCATACCTACGCTGTTGCCGCAGTGCCCAGCCTACCTCTCCGTTAAAGCCCCGAAACAGAGAACGGAAAGGAAGAGACCTGCATGTTCGGTTCCACTTCGAAGAAGGAAACCGCGCCAGGACGTCGGAAGCGCTGACTACACTAACAACGAACATGAGGTGCTTGAAGAACCTGAGCCTGCAGAATCCTCGCCTTTCAAGTTTCAGACCTTGCGTTCACTAGCACCATCGCCGAGGTGGTGCCGCGTTGAGGATGATAGTGTCGACTTGATTTTCGCGACGTCTTCGTTGAAGAAGCAAGGAAGGCTTGTTATTTGTCATGAGCGAGCTGTCGTTTTCAAAAAACCGTTAGGGGACGAAGTTTGTGCTGCCATTTATTGTCAAGGCGTTCTGTGCTCAGAAAAAACAATCGCCTCCGTTGGCGACGCTGCAGCTGTACTGGATGATGTCATGGCAATGTGTGTTTGCAAGGGAGCAATGTCGGACAACGAATTCAGGCAAATGTTGCCGGTTTTGACGGTGAAGCAGCAACATACACCAACGGACTCTACGTATTCAGCGCCAAGTGCTCCGGGAAGGTCTTGTCCGATGGTAAGTGCCTCCAAGTGCTTTGATCTACAAGCGCCGCATGTATTTATTGTTCAGGTATTTAAACAATTGTGTTTCTTTTGTGTACAGGACTTATTTGCCCAGAGTGCAAGTCGCATCGAAAGCTGTTGTTGACAAGAAAGTCCTGCCAGAAAGCTCATGTGCCTAAGAAAGGAGCCCTTGCCCAGCGCCTGAAGCTTCAAAGGCAAAAACCAAGCGTTTGAAGAATAGCGCCACTGCATTGAAAAATCAACTGAAAGCAATGTCAGCTAAAAACAAAGCCATCACTGAAGCGGAATTTACCACTAGGATTGCAGCCCTTCCTCCAAAACAGCGTGAAGCAACACTTCACATGTTTAAATCAGCATCACGAAAAAGCGCAAAAGGCATGAGATATTCGAATGAATGGGTTTGGGAATGTCTTATAATGAAAATGAAGAGCGCCAAGCGTTATGAGCACCTGAGGAAAAAAATATTCTGTCACTGCCAAGTAAAACAACCTTGCGCAAATATTTGAAGTCGTACCGAACAGGGTTTGGCTTCTCCCCAAAGATTTTCAATGTGGTGAGTGAAAAGACAGCCACAATGGAGGAATACGCATGCCACGGTGGAATAATTGTAGATGAAATGCACCTTTCTGAGCATCTTTCTGTAACAACCGCCGGCCACATAGATGGTTTTGTAGATCTAGGTAACTTTACATCTCCTAAAGATAAGCACACACCGTGTGACCATGGAATGGTTTTGATTTTCGTACCGTTCATTGGGAAATGGACTCAAATTCTGGCAGCGTTTGCAACAAGAGGAAACGTCAATGGAGGTACCTTGACCAAGATGATGCTTGAAGCCATAATTTTGGCAGAAAAAGCAGGCCTGAAGGTGGACTTCATCAAATCAGACGGTGCAAGTTGGAACAGACGCATGTGGACGCTAATGGGTGTCCAGGCCTCCTTGAATGAGATCAAGTGCAGTGCACCACATCCAGACGACGAGCACCGTCAGCTCTACTTCATATCAGATTTCCCTCATCTCCTCAAGTGCCTTCGAAACCGGCTGGTATGCTTGGATTTTCAAACACCGAAGGGTCAAGTAAGTACCTTAATCAATCAAAATAACGTGCTATTTAACCTACCGCACTTTTTCTTCCAGTCACTAACTTTTAGTGGATTATCACTGCTTTGGTTATATGCAGGTGACTATGCGAGCTATTCGCAAGGCTTTGGAACTGGATGGCAGCAAGGTTACCCTGCAGGCTATGCATGGCATCACATCCAGCCATACAAACCCTAACAACTTCGAGAAAATGCGAGTTGGTTTGGCAGTCCAGCTCTTCAGTGAAAAAGTAACACATGGGCTTCAGCTGCACAAAGCCAGGCTGGAACATCTGTGTGGTAGCATAGCAGCAACAATTCACTTTTTTGAGTAAGCATTGCATAATTTTATATTTACCTAATTTTGTGCTACTGTAACTCTTGCCGATTTCTTAGCTGCACATACAGCTCACTGAAACATTCTTTTGCAGGACCATACATGGTGTTATAGAAGTCATGACATCGCGCTTTCCAGCTCAAGCACTCCGTCCCAACTCTCGATCAGCTGAGAAGCTAAACTCTTTTCTAACCTTTTTGTCAGAGTGGGAACGCCACACAAATGGGCAACGGGGCTTTCTCAGTCAGTCCACAGCAACTGGACTGCGAGTAACACTATCCAGTACCTTGTCGCTGTTGAAGTATTTGACTGAAAATGTAGGTTTCAAGTATTTGATGACAAGCAGGTTGAGCCAGGACCCTGTCGAACATCTCTTTGGCATCGTTAGGCAGTCATCGGGGTGCAATACCCACCCGACACCTCAGCAGTTCATTGCTACAGTGAACTGTCTCAGCTTGAGCAATCTTGCGCATTCTGTTTCAAGGGGAAACTGTGAGCCTGCTGTTCTCAGTTCACTCTTGAATGCAGATGCTGGTGAGCAGAACACTTGCACTGGGAGGCAGAAGTTGATTGACAGGTCTCTCGATGATGGAAACCTAGATGCCGTAGATGCCTTACCACTAAGGCTGCGCCAGATCATTCTCCTGTTGTTGTGGCATCAAGCGATCGCAGACTAATCTTTTACATTGCCGGTTATGTTGCAAGAAAGTGCATTCTTAAAACTGGTTGTGAAGAGTGCATTAACCTTCTTTTGCTCACCAAGGAGGCAGCTGATGATTTGAATATGGCTGAGCTTGTCCGTTTGAAGGACAATGGCGGGTTACTTTATCCTGCAGGCAAGCTGTGCAAATTTGTGGCCGACCTCGAGGAGTCATTCACAACGTGCTTTAGCCTTTTAGGGCTGCACTCTGAAAGCGTGCTTGATGTGTTAGACCTTGCCAAAAAAAGAAGCAGAAAACTACGCTTGGATGCCCAGAACATGCTGAAGCCATAGCTGCTGACGTAACTGCATTTTACTTAACGACACGCCTGCATTTCTTCACGAAAAGTATCAATCAAGCCAGCGAGAAAAGGCGGCAGGCATCAAAGCATTTGAAGTTGAGTAGGTGCTAAATGAGTGTGTACATGAAAGCTGTTGATCATGACGGTCAAAATTTTTCCTGCCATTATTTTTGTAGTGAAGTAAGTTGTCAATAAATTCTTCATATGTGGTTTCATATGAACATGGCTGTGGTCTCATTTTTCATAATTATGCCTAAATCAAACCGCCATAATCGTCAAAAACCTTCGTGGCCATAACCCTGTTGTTTAAACAATGATGGAAAAGGTCCGACTGAGCAAAAGTATGGGGCAAACTTCGCGCCCATTAGGTCATTAGGGGGGACTCGTGCGCACGCCTATGGTCATGCGAAAAGTTAGCTTTGCACGTCATCACAATGATACGTCGTTGTTTGGTGGCATTTATAACCAAAAAAAAATTACTCTCGAAGTCAGAGTTTCGCTGACAACACGAAAATCGGAATGCGGTATTCTTCGCGACTTAATAGTGACGTGGCCTTCGTGCACGCTTTTTAAATGGTTAACAACGCTGGTCATAAAAACTTGTGGGCTTTCACCAGTAAGAGGGATGTAATCTTCGAATGGAATCGATAAATCAGCTGAAAAACGCGAAATAACAAGCAAAATTTTAAAAAATGCCGCGAGGTCTCGTCCTATGAAAACTTGCAGTGGCGCCACCTCGTGGCGTCAGTATGAAAACGGCTCGATCACGCCTCGCTGCTCGCGCCACTAGAAGTCTTCTAGTTCACTGTAGTGGTGGGCAGAAGCAGCCAAATTCGAACCGGCCCCGACAAGTAGGGAACGTGACTCGCGCGTCTCCTCCAGTGCTTGGCATGGCCATTGCCGAAGGACCGGTGGAAAACAAGCGTCTCAACCTTCTTCACGCGCCTACTTCGCTACTGCTCACGCGAACGGCGCAAAAACGAAGTGGACGTGCAGTTCGCGCGGTCATGTGGATTTTTTAACACAAAGTGTTTTATGCCGGGGACTACCAAGACTTTCATGACGTATTTCCGTCACGGAAATACGTCAACAAAGTGACCGCCATCAAATGGCAAAGAAAAAACTATAAGAAATAGTTCCGTTGACAGGAGTAGAACCCATGGCCTCTCGGTCCGCAATGATGGCCGGCGGGCATTTAGCCCACTGAGACATAACGCAGGGTACATGAACTCGCCTTTTATCTTTCACACTTTCCTCTCACAGTGCTCTTGGATGGATGGATGGATGGATGGATGGATGGATGGATGGATGGATGGATGGATGGATGGATGGATGGATGGATGGATGGATGCATGCATGCATGTATGGATGGATGGATGGATGCTATGAGAGTCCCTTTTATAACAGGGCGGTAACATGTGTGCCACCAGGCTCGAAAAAAAAAGAACAAAAAGAACGCGCCGTTGCTACGACCATCCCATTCTGCACGTTTCTAGTAGAAGTGTAATTTCGTCAACGCTTTAACACACCGGGAGGTGGTGGCTTTAGCCCAAGCCTCGCTCATAACATCCATCCATATAGATAAACAGTTCTCCGACGCTCGCCTGGCTGTCGCACCACGTTCCCCGCTCGCCCTGTGGGAATTAACGGCCAGGCTAGAGGGAAGACACGACGCACGTAGCGTTTCTCTTCCCGTTTCACGACGCTTTGAAGGAGTGCATATCGAGTATCAGTGTTTATTATGTGCTTGTTGATGCCATATTTGCGTAGGATTCACCATATGCGGTATCCACGTATATGTTAAGAACTTCAGCTACCGCAAGGGTTAAATAATGATTATGGGTGTTTGTCGTCGGTAGACAGATGTGCCACTAGGCGTCAACGTGAGTGCGTCCACATCAAGTGTTTATCTGCTAAACAACAATAGACTTTGTAAAGCTCTCATATATCAATGCGCTGTAAACAATCAACTACTTCTACGGCGACATGTTTCACTTTCGTGTTATACCGATTCCTATGACGGAGAGATCAGCCATCTTTTATATTTTCATTCACGCGAATGCCGCAAAGGCAGTAAACAAAGTGTACGCACGGTTCGAGTGGTCATGTGCTTTCTGTTTTTTAGAGTTGGGTTGGTTGTTGGGTAAAACGTACGGGACGTCATACATGGTAAAATCAAAATTACGCCTCACGTGGGCCATACAGCGTCGTGGCTCGCGCTGCATCTACGTCGTCTCGCTGGCGACTCAAGACGCCTAAGTGACCCACGCTAGTTTTTGGTTTTTCGGTCTTGGGACAACGTGAGCGCAAGAACCCAAGAGTGGCCTGGGTTCTGCGCATGAGCCCTGGCGGGCCGCAAATTACTTGGGTCCCCAAGCTCCTTGGGTCATCCATTCTAAAACGCTCTATTGATCACGACTGCTACATCGGACGCCACCAGAAGCGTGTTCCAGAAGCGTGTACCAGAAGCGTGTTCGTCGCCACTTGGCAGTGGCGACGAACACGCTTCGATATCGCCTAATCCTTGCTGCCTTTTTGGTGCAGATCGCTGCTTCTGCACAGCTGCACTTCGCACTGAAATCGGCGCAGATCATCGCACGTGCATACGTGATCAACTGGCCACAAGCAAACTGCGACCAGGAGGTGCTACCGTCAGCTGTTTCCGGCGGCACTGCAGCATCACGGGACAGCGGAGACATCCATAAAAGGCCACGTCGGCTGCGGACGGCTTTCACTTGGCAGTGGCGACGAACACGCTTCGATATCGCCTAATCCTTGCTGCCTTTTTTCTGCAGATCGCTGCTTCTGCACAGCTGCACTTCGCACTGAAATCGGCGATCATCGCACGTGCATACGTGATCAACTGGCCACAAGCAAACTGCGACCAGGAGGTGCTACCGTCAGCTGTTTCCGGCGGCACTGCAGCATCACGGGACAGCGGAGACATCCATAAAAGGCCACGTCGGCTGCGGACGGCTTTCACTTGGCAGTGGCGACGAACACGCTTCGATATCGCCTGATCCTTGCTGCCTTTTTGCTGCAGATCGCTGCTTCTGCACAGCTGCACTTCGCACTGAAATCGGCGCAGATCATCGCACGTGCATACGTGATCAACTGGCCACAAGCAAGCTGCGACCAGGAGGTGCTACCGTCAGCTGTTTCCGGCGGCACTGCAGCATCACGGGACAGCGGAGACATCCATAAAAGGCCACGTCGGCTGCGGACGGCTTTCACTTGGCAGTGGCGACGAACACGCTTCGATATCGCCTAATCCTTGCTGCCTTTTTGCTGCAGATCGCTGCTTCTGCACAGCTGCACTTCGCACTGAAATCGGCGCAGATCATCGCACGTGCATACGTGATCAACTGGCCACAAGCAAACTGCGACCAGGAGGTGCTACCGTCAGCTGTTTCCGGCGGCACTGCAGCATCACGGGACAGCGGAGACATCCATAAAAGGCCACGTCGGCTGCGGACGGCTTTCACTTGGCAGTGGCGACGAACACGCTTCGATATCGCCTAATCCTTGCTGCCTTTTTTCTGCAGATCGCTGCTTCTGCACAGCTGCACTTCGCACTGAAATCGGCGATCATCGCACGTGCATACGTGATCAACTGGCCACAAGCAAACTGCGACCAGGAGGTGCTACCGTCAGCTGTTTCCGGCGGCACTGCAGCATCACGGGACAGCGGAGACATCCATAAAAGGCCACGTCGGCTGCGGACGGCTTTCACTTGGCAGTGGCGACGAACACGCTTCGATATCGCCTGATCCTTGCTGCCTTTTTGCTGCAGATCGCTGCTTCTGCACAGCTGCACTTCGCACTGAAATCGGCGCAGATCATCGCACGTGCATACGTGATCAACTGGCCACAAGCAAACTGCGACCAGGAGGTGCTACCGTCAGCTGTTTCCGGCGGCACTGCAGCATCACGGGACAGCGGAGACATCCATAAAAGGCCACGTCGGCTGCCTTTCACTTGGCAGTGGCGACGAACACGCTTCGATATCGCCTAATCCTTGCTGCCTTTTTGCTGCAGATCGCTGCTTCTGCACAGCTGCACTTCGCACTGAAATCGGCGCAGATCATCGCACGTGCATACGTGATCAACTGGCCACAAGCAAACTGCGACCAGGAGGTGCTACCGTCAGCTGTTTCCGGCGGCACTGCAGCATCACGGGACAGCGGAGACATCCATAAAAGGCCACGTCGGCTGCGGACGGCTTTCACTTGGCAGTGGCGACGAACACGCTTCGATATCGCCTGATCCTTGCTGCCTTTTTGCTGCAGATCGCTGCTTCTGCACAGCTGCACTTCGCACTGAAATCGGCGCAGATCATCGCACGTGCATACGTGATCAACTGGCCACAAGCAAGCTGCGACCAGGAGGTGCTACCGTCAGCTGTTTCCGGCGGCACTGCAGCATCACGGGACAGCGGAGACATCCATAAAAGGCCACGTCGGCTGCGGACGGCTTTCACTTGGCAGTGGCGACGAACACGCTTCGATATCGCCTAATCCTTGCTGCCTTTTTGCTGCAGGTTAGTAGTTGAACATTGTAGTTTCTTTTTTTTTCTCGTCGTCGCTGCCAAGCTTGTGAAGTTTGTGACTTTCTTTTTTTTTTTTTTTTTTGTAACGGACGTGTAAGCGCGCACTGTTGTTTTGAACCATGGCAAAAGAACTGATAAAGCTCAAGGAAGAACTACGGGCGGAATTCAAACAAGAGCTTGCAAAGTATAAAGACATGATAGAACGTGATCTTCGTACGGAAATCCGAGAATTAAGAACTGAGCAGCGAAATATGGCTAACAGCATTGAATTTGCTCACCAAGCAGTTGAGGAACTGAAGCAAAAGCTTAGTACTGCGGTCTCGGTAAATGTTGAACAGGAAAAATCACAGCATATCCACGGAGTGAATGATGATGAGTGGGCGAAGCTGCGGAGGTTCATCGGTAAACCGTGAATCTTCCGTGAATTCTGCCCAGTACATCATCACCGACGTGAGATCGGGCGCGTTTATACTAAAGGTTCGATGAGTTATGACGACTTGCAGCTCACTTTAATTTTACATGTACGCTGTGAATTTTCATTGTTTAGAAAACCATTGCTTTAGAAAACACCTTGCGTCTTTCGTTAAGCAGCTGGCGTCTTTTTCGTTTTGCTTTAGAAACATCTGGCGTTCTTTCGTTTTGTTTTTACAAAACATCTGGCGTCTTTCGTTGGTTTATTTCATCAATCAACGGCGTTTTGAACAAAATTTCTATTGTTTAATCACGCACAGGAGAAATCTCACCAGGCACTACCTTGGAGGTAAACAATGGCTGCTAATGGGAATGAGAGACAGAAGAAGTCGGCTTTTAGCTAACACTTACACTTCTACAGAGACAGAAGAATTCGGCTTTTAGTTAACGCGCACGCTGTGAATTTTTTATTGTTCAACAACGCACAGGAGAAATCTCCCACCGGCACCACCTTGGAGGTCAAAGGGTAAGACTTGTTACTCACTACTACGAGCACGACGAGGGACGAACGGGTGCCGCCTTAAGGAGCTTCGCCCCTAAAACAAAATGAGCTTCTTCGAGCTAAATGCACAGCTTTGGAGTCTAGAGGTGCTGACATGGAAAGGCGACTTCTGCTTGCCGAGCAGTACTCCCGCAATGTCAATCTAGAAATTCAGGGCGTTGCTAGACAAGAGAATGAAAGTGTGCCGCATATCTTATCAATGATCAGAAGTGCCATTAATGAGCCAATTAGAGAAACAGACATAGAATCTTGTCACAGAGTGCCTACGCGAAACCCTGAGCGATCCAACATTGTTGTACAATTCAAATCAAGAGCGAAGCGTGATGCAACTCTGAGGAAAGCAAAGAAGGCTCGACTAACAAACAAAGACGTAGGACTAGATATATCGGCACCGATCTACATCAACGAGCACATTTGCCATACATTGAAAAGGCTACTTGGAATGGCAATAAGAAAGAAACATGAATGCAACTGGAAATCTGTGTGGACAGCGAATGGCAAGATTTTCGCGAGGCAGAGCGAGCTTTCAGCTGTAATTCAGATTCATGATGAAAGTTCTTTATCAAAGATAACTTCTAGTTCGTAAAGGCTCACTGTTGGCCCAAGGAAGATGGAATACCACGAGTTCGTATTGCCTCATTTGCTTAGAGCTGAAAACAGATTCCATTCGACTGTGTTGCATTTCAATGCGCGATCTGCAGAGTTTAAGCGTGACGTCATACACTACCTTCTCAATGATTTCCAGTTCAAGTTTCAAGTCATCATGATGACTGAAACGTGGTATCGCGGCGCAAGCTGCCGGCAGAAGTTTAGTGGATATGAGGCATTTTTCCTTGACCGTCGTAACAGGCGTGGTGGAGGCGTTGCTATTCACGTAGACGATCGCTGGAAGTATAATTTAGTATCAGATTTCTGTGTCACGTGTGAGGACTACGAAGTTTTGGCACTCAGGCACAATTCAGACATGATAGCTGTTGTGTATCGTCCTCCAGGGGGCAATATATTGAGCTTTCAAAACTTTTTTGATAAATTTCTGTATTACGTATCGTCCAATAATTATACACTAGTATGTGGTGGACATTTCAATATCAATATCCTGAATGATAACCCCATTACCACGGACTTTTTGAACATGCTTCAATGTGCCGGATTTAGGAATGTCATTTCCACAGCAACACGTGTTACACCATTATCTGTCTCGTGTCTTGACTTATTAATAACAAATATTGAAGCCAGTGTATTTCAGTGTGGAACAGTTTCATCAGATATAAGCGATCATTGCCCGGTATTTATGTGTTATTCCCACAAGCCGAATATTAGGGAGATTTATCGAGAACCGTACACAATGCAAACTGTAACAAACCACAGTTTGGAATCTTTTAAGAAAGACATTAGTGAACATGATTGGTCTTTTCTTTTCAACTTAACTTGTGCAAATGAAGCCTATCGGAAATTTCTTGCTGTCTTTGTACATATATACGCAAAACATTTTCCATTCAAGCAAGTTAGACTATCGAAAAAAATACGTAAACCATGGGTGACCCCCTCTCTTGCTAGTATGATACGACTTAAGAATAAACTTTACAACTTATTCTTGAAATCAAGAGTGCTGACAGATTTGGCAGAGTTTAAAAAAACACGTAACAAGCTGAATCGGGAGCTTAAGCGAGCTAAGACAACTTACTACGAGAAAATGTTTGCTGAAAGTGCACAGCAATCATCTGACGTTGTATGGCGCTTAATTAATGATGTGCTTTGTCGCGGTAAGCGGAACTGCGCACCAGCTAAGATTACCGTTGACAATGTTGAGATCGCTGGTAAAGAACTTGCGGATCACTTGAATAATCATTTTGTCAATGTGGGTATATCAGCAAATAGGCCTTTGCAAGCAGACGTTTTTAGGGCTACAACAGGAAATAAATGCCCCGACAGTATTTTTTCTAGCACCAACGGATGAACAAGAAATTTACACGACATTCATGAATCTGAAGAACAGTAAGGCACTAGACATTGACAACATTCAAATAAAACCAATAAAATATGTCTTAGGTTGCATTACTCCTGCGCTCAGCCACATTTTTAATTTGATATTTGAGTCGGGTGTTTTTCCAGATGATATGAAAAGAAGCAGAGTGACTGTGTTGTTCAAGGGTGGTGACAGTAACCTGGTGGCTAATTATAGACCTATATCTATTATTCCTGTGTTTTCTAAGGGATTAGAAAAATTAATCCATACGCGTATATCTGCCTTCTTCTGCTCCAGAAATATAATCACTGACTTTCAGTTTGGTTTTAGAAAAGGAAGGTCAACCGAGACAGCCCTATTAACACTTAAGGAAATGATACTGCAAAATTTTGAACGAAATCTTTTCACGTTAGCAGTTTTTCTTGATTTCAGCAAGGCTTTCGATTGCATTGATCATAACATTTTACTGCTTAAGCTAGAATCGTACGGAATCCGCGGCACGTCACTTCAATTGATAAAGTCATACTTGCAAAACAGACAGCAATGCGTTCAATTAAGCACTCATACCTCATCATATTTACCTGTCTTAAATGGTGTGCCCCAGGGAAGCGTACTGGGACCGCTATTATTTAATGCTTACATCAATGACATCGTGGATATTGATCCCAGTGTGAGCTTTGTCATATATGCTGATGACACGAACCTACTTTTTTCAGGCCCTGACGCAAACGAGTTAATTATTCGGTGCAATGAGTTATTGAACAAGGTTTTCTTGTGGTCTACCAAAAATTTATTGAAAATTAATCCACTGAAAACAAAAGCCATCGTATTCCGAGCAAAAAACAAAATATTTTTATCAACACAAGCGTTAGCTTACGCAGGTGAAGACATCCTTTTTGTGGATGAACATAAAATTCTTGGTGTTACGTTTTCATCAAACCTCAGCTGGAACCAACACGTCGTTGATATCTGCAAAAAAGCCTCTAGTGTAGTCGGTGTGCTGGCTCGTTGCAGACATATCTTACCCGCAAAAGTGAAATTGCAAATATACCATGCCCTTTTTCTTTCGCACATAAATTACTGCAGTTTGGTGTGGGCAACCACGACAAAAACTAACATAATGAAACTTCAGATCCTACACAAAAAGGTTATTAGACATGTAGCTAATTTAGATTACTTGTCATCAACGCAACTCGTGTGTCGGGACTACGGTATTATTAAAGTTGAATATATGTATACCTTTCGCATTCTGCGATCCTGCTATTTCTCTTCCATTTCGTTTAAACAATTCATTAAAAATACCGCATGTCTAACTGCACAAAACGTTTGTTAAGAACAAGAAACAGTGACGTTTGGTTTGTTCCGAGGTTTCGAAATAATTACAAATTACAAACATTGCAATACAATCTACCAACCATTCTCAATAAATACAGTCACGTAAACAGCTTCTCATTAAAGAACTGCGATCCTTTTTTGTAAATATAGGTTAAGTTTTGACGTTGTGAAATGGGTTGTTCTTGAACGATTTCATTTTCTTTCAGTGTGTGCATCCATATTGTACCGAGTAGGTTATATGATGGAAAAACATATAGCAATAACAGCGTCTGTATAATCTTCTTTGTCTGACATCTGACGTACATTGTATGATGCAGGTCATACACAAGGAGCAATTTTGTATATATTTCTCCCCTGATATTTCGTGATTATTTTTTAAATTTTTTTTCCGATAGTGGTGGTATGGTTGTTGGGTTTTTCCTTTGTAGTTGTTTTCTTTTTTGTTTTTTTTTGTTTTTGCTCGCGTCTATGTAACTATCTTCTGTGCTATGTTTGTTATCGGGTTGTTTTTGTAGTAATGTATATTATGTTTTTCTTCACCGTATTTGGTATTGTAATGTTAGCTTATGGTGAATTTATCGTTGTTACATATCTTTGTCATTGTCCCAACTGCCTTGTATAGGGTTCACTGGCCTCGTCAAGCTGTCCATAAACAGCTTTTAGCCAGTGAACCTCTCCAGAACCTGTTTCTTTCTGGGAAATAAAATAAAGTGACTCAATCACGTCGCTGACTCATCAAATCAAAGATTCCTTTGTTATCTGTGGAATAAAAAATGCAAGTCATAAGGCAAGTAGTGCAGATTGGTCAAGTTGGTAGATCATAATATCGTTTTGCTATATAGCGCAGCTCAGCTCGAGCCTGAAGCAAATAGACAATAGTAAGGAAGGAAATGACAGGCGGGACGATGAGCGCTAAATTACCAAGTTGTTCTTTATTCAATAACCCTATTTCACATTGTACGGCTCGCTTACAGCGCACGTGACGCCGCACACATGACAAAAAAAAACACAATTGAACGTTTAGCGCCGCACACTTGACCAAAAAACGCAGTAAAACCAGCATCAAATCTTCCAATTTACTAGTATACGTCAGCACTTCACTGAACACACGTTGTCCGCCCAAGAAAATCGAGTTATTTTCCAGATAAAGATATAGATGGCGTATATTTATAGTATAGTATAGTTATAGAGCATACACTAGAGATTTCTTTGTTAAATATAATGTTACCCGCGTTACCACTACTTTTCAACATCGGCTATTGTATTACTTTAGATGTTCACCACCTGCCGAAAATGAGTTTTTGATATCTTTAGCTACTTTAACCTTAAAAGGCAAAGCTGTTTCTACTAGAAGTGCTTATAATGGACTGTTCCTCGTGCAAGAACCAACTGCGGAAAGCAAACTCTGCAATTTCTCCTGCCGATGATCTTAAACACATATGAAACAGCGGATAGTCGTATACTCACCCTAACACCTAAAGAACATAAAAAATATTTTGTAAGGTGCAGTGTTTAGGCTTCTTGTTTTTGTTTGTGTGTGTCTGTTATACGAGTGGAGTATTTCATTTTTGTTGCAACTTGCATAGTTCTAGCTTTTTTTTTTCTTTGTGTGTAACCTTACAACTGTATGTACAGTGTTATCAATTGTGCTTGTTGACTGCGTTTTGGTATCTCTGCCATGTATGTCGTATGAATATATTATGCTGGGCCTCAGGCGCTCTAAAGCTACAGTTCTGTACCTTTTGGTCCATGGTCCTTTCCCCCTTTTTGTATGGGAGAAATAAAGACAACATTATTATTATTATTATTATTATTATTATTATTATTATTATTATTATTATTATTATTATTATTATTATTATTATTATTATTATTATTATTGTACACACGCACAGCTATAGAGTTTTTGCAATAGAATTCGCTTCAATAACCGCACGTGTCAACTGATTATGTCTGCGGCCCAAAATGACACAACGGTGTAACACTGGAGTGCATCCACACGTCTTACAAAGCATCGCCAGGAAACTGCCAGAAGAAACGCCAGAAGAAAACTGCCACAAGGAACTGCCAGAAGAAAGAACTGGAAGTTTAGCGCCCATGCTGTTGCGCGTCATTTCCTACCTTAAAGGAGTACTGACACGATTTTGAAGTGCAGCAAAACGGACGTTTTTGGTTTCCTTGGCATGTAGTGTTAACGCTCTCCCCACACCGCATCCGGGAAACACGTATAAATATTTAAGTTTGACTTTAAAGTTTTCATCTCCCAGCATCTGCAAGGCAGTTTCACCGCATGGAGAGCCCTAGGACGTTTCAAGTCAGCTCAATTGGCTTGCGAAATCTGGGTTCTACATAAAGCCTAAATCACAGAAATCGCTGTCGGAGGCACTGGACGGCAGTTCACTCATCATGAACCACGTTCGACAGACAGCAAAGGTCAACAGGTGCATGTTTCGTGGGTTGCAGTCTGCCCGTGACGTCACGGGCCGACTTGACACGTCACTATGAAGCCGCCCTCTCGAATCCGAAACCGAAACTGCTGGTTGAAAGAAGCGGCATTAAAAATATATGCAATGCATCCCCAGGCACCACGACACTCTTTTTAAGGTTCTCGGCACCCGTGCTTTCATTTAGAGCAACAACCCGAAAAATTTTAAAATTCATGTCAGTACTCCTTTAATACTGTTTCGCTGCTTCAGGCTCGAATTTAGCTGCGTATAGCAAGACGAGATTATGTCTTAAGAACATTCGTGGTATAATCAGGACGCAGCCTCTGTAGCGAAGCAATATTTCCATGTTACCAGGTGCCACGTTTGCTCGTTGTGCAGCGCTGTGGATTAGAACAGCGGCTGGAAATACTTGCGGTTACAGTCGATGCGCAGAAACAACTCTGACGCAGGAACAAGCATGGCCGGGAAGCAGTAGCGATCTTTCGCTTTCATGTTGCCAACATTGCGCCTTGTCACTTTGTTCCAGTAAAATCTCCTTGCTTTGGTCAAATTATTTTTAAAAATTACACATCATCTCCCCCCTCGGGACGCCATGGTGGGATGCGACAGCATCGCGAGGGGTGCGCATCGCGTTTCCGTTTCCCTTATGTGACTTATGAGACGGTGGTTGTCGAGGCGTTTCAATTACCGCTTGCGACGCTGACGTTTACGTTCGGCTTCCCGAGCCTTCCTCTGCCCCGAGGCGGCGGTGCTAACGCTGCAACTATAGGGAGCCTTCATGTGTGCGCGCCCCCTCCGTTTTTTAGGGTGATGTCAGCCTTTGACCCACCACCTGCCGCCGCCCGCCAAAACACAATGTTGCCAGTCCAGATTTCCATGGCAACGGGACGACGCGAGCGCCATGTTGGTTCTCCCGGCCACTCGTTGCTGCTCCGTCGTACTGCACCGACTGCACGTTGGCGCGGTGTGCAAGCTGCGGTATGCGCTGCGTCTACCACATCGCTCTGGACCTAGCTTCTTCTGTGACACCATCCTCGCGCTAAGTGCTTCTACAAGAACCTTGGAGTGAGAATGCCAGGGTGCTGCGTGCCGCAATGCACGACCATCTGGAGACGAGGTGTGAGAACGTTCCGGTTCCCGACTTGGCCTAAACGACGGAAACGCTGGATTGCGCAAGTTAAGCGAGACTGCTGGGAGCCGACTGCTTCCTCCCGTGTTTGTGAGGTGAGTACGCGTTGTATTGCGACTCTCGAGCGGATTGAGTTTATCACCGCATATTTCGTGAAATGATTTGATTTGTCGTGTGACGAAAAGCAGTCTGTGCAAGGTAAACGCGACTTCTCCTGGCTGCAGCTTAGCTCGGCTAGGCCTGGTTATGCCAACGAAGGCGTGTTTAATGGTTATGCTTGTTTATTCTCGTAGCCGAAGCGCAGTTTGCTAACCGAACGAAATGCTAGTTAAACGGGCCGTACTGCGTGCACTCGCTATCTTCTTTTCTTGAGTTTCCAAAGCCGTCGCGGCATTCGACGCGAGAAACGCCGTGCCCGTAAACCACCGACAGACGCTCGCGTTCGCGTGTTCCTTTGCTGGCAGATGTGCGCGCTCCTGCAACTTTCACCTCGGACGCTCAGGAAGTACAATTGGAGATGTAGACAGACAAGCCGACGAACGCGTCCCCTGTAGAGTTACGGCTCGCGTGCCTTTCCAGTCCGGCCGTGGTAGTCTTGCACAACTGCAACGCAACAACTAAATTTTGCGCGTCTTGCCACGGGTGTTCATCGCTTCAAGGCCACGCGAAAATAACATCTTAACTCGCTCAACTATGCCAGTAAAGTTTTTGTTTTAATAATATAGAATGCGACTGATTTACTTTTCGCGTCCGTCCGTCGTACGTCTGCTTGTCTGTCTGTCTGTCCGTCCGTCCGTCCGTCCGTCTGTCTGTCTGTCTGTCTGTCTGTCTGTCTGTCTGTCTTTCTGTCTGTCTGTCTGTCTTTCTGTCTGTCTGTCTGTCTGTCTGTCTGTCTGTCTGTCTGTCTGTCTGTCTGTCTGTCTGTCTGTCTGTCTGTCTGTCTGTCTGTCTGTCTGTCTGTCCTAAACACTTCTGTTTCTGTGCACCAAGGATTCCGGTTGTTTGCTTATAACTCAAATATGCCGCGTGGGAGAGTGTGGTGCAGCGTCGGAATTTTTTGTCCTCTTTTTCATAAACTGCCACAACGATGATTTTATGTCGCGATATCAGTTTTATTTAGTGTTTTATAGACTACGTTTGTCTGTTTCGTGCCCTCTATAACTTTTCGCATTATTGCTTTGTTCAAGGCCCACTTCGAGGACACAAGCTTCGAGCAAAGGAGGCAGGACGGTTTGAAGAAACTAAGGCCAGATGCTATCCCGACGCTGTTTTCTTTTCGCCGTAAGTGAGCTCAGTTGAATGTGCTTGCTAAATTGTTTTGACTATTCATTGCTCGCGCATGCGTAAAATGCTTGTAAACTACGCATGTGACTTTGTCCGAGCTTTGTCGAAAAGACTTACCTAAAGGCCAGAGTTTGAGTGCGATTTTTTTACAAACTCAATAATGGCTTACTTCTTCCAATAGTGAGTGGGAAATCTTAAATGTCACCTTTGTACTTATCAGCAATAATACTAAAGTGGTTTTGTTATACTAAAGTGGCTTTGTTAACTCTTTCAGCTCTTCCAAAGCACAGATTGCCCCCAAAGAATCGGGATGCTGTATCAAACGTACCGCCTCGGCATCCAGATCTCTGAAGTGACAGAGTCGCCGGCGTACAACCCAAGACAGCCACTGCTCAGGTATCAGAGGTGGCTGCAGTGCCGAATGTGATGTTTGCAGCAAGCAGTGCTGTGGAGCCAAACTGTGCCTCCGCAGATGTAGACACTGTTCAGCTAAGTCTACATTCAGGTGACACCCAAGCAACGCCGCTGACAGTTCTGGTAGTGCTAGTTCTGCTTGTGAATCTTTGGCTGCTAACTCGGATTAATATTCCAGCTGACATGGGCGATGCTCGTGACTTACGTATTCATTGTGCATCATTGCCAATTGCACTTGTGAGCGCACCAGCGTCTGTTCCTACGACAGGAAAAGATACCAGAAATTGTCAAAGGACATCTCAGAAATTTCTTGTGCCATCTGTCCCTCTTTGATAACGTTAAAAGTGGCAGTGCTGATAAGTCCTGCTGCACACGAGAATCGTTAGCCTCTGCGCATCAGTATTTTCACTTCAGTGACACTTATGTTCAGAGTAGAACAAAGATGTCTTGCCTTGAAGCTTCTCATAGCTTTGTACCAAGTCGGACCACCCTCTCTTGAAATGGTACTTCAACACTGCAAAATCCCTCTGAGTGTGGAGGAGTAGAAGCGCTATCCCCACACCTCTTCACAACTGGAAAAAGTGCAGCTGTAGGTACGACACTGATTCATCGAGAGAACGCGGAACTTCGAAAAAAAAAAACGCTGACCTGATGCGCAAGTACAAGAGCCTACAAAGACTGCATGAGAAAGCAAATCACAGCTCAAAAGTGCGAGGAAAGAACTGGCATCTGCTGAAAAAAAAATACGCGAATTAACTACTGCAAGCTTCTGAACAATGACCAAGCAGCTGCTCTGGCGAGAAAGACTACGAAAGGATCAAAATGGTCTGAAAAGACTATCAGAGTAGCCCTTCAGATTAAACATGCATGTGGCACAACAGGATATGAACTACTGAGGTCGTTGTCGTATCCATTACCTTCGAACAGGACCCTCATTAGAAGACTTCAGAACATCCGCTTTTTGCCAGGCATTCTCATGAGGTACTATATGTTTTAAAGCTCAAAAGTGAGGCAATGCATGACATAAAAAAGGACTGCGTGTTATTCATGGATGAGATGGAAATCAGCCAGGGTTTCGATCACGACCGCTCTCTAGACTGCATTTTCGGGTGTACCACGTTGCCACAGTCAAATGTGCCAGTCGCCAACCATGCCCTTGTGTTCATGATCGGTGGGCTAAACACGAGGTGGAAGCAGGTCATAGCCTACCACTTCACTGGGCGATCAGTCGATGGGGCACTCCTGAAAGATCTTGTGTTCATTTAATTGAGCTCTGCTTTAATATCTCGTTGCGAGTGCTTGTGGTAACCAGTGACATGGGATCAGCTATCGAGCAGTATGGCGCCTACTGGGATTCTCCAGCAACAGACAATCAGAGAGCGTGTGTTCTGTACCACACCCGCACCTTGCAGACCAGATGTTTTTTATGGCTGAGCCAGCGCATGTTTTGAAAAACATTCGGGCCCAGCTGCTTCGTTCAGAAACATTTACACTAGGACAAGAAACCGTTAAGGAGCAAGAGCTTCCTGGAGAAATTGTCAGCGTTGATCACATTAAAGCAGTCCTAGAATTTGACTCTGACGATGACCTGAAGGTTGCGAACAAGTTGTCTGACATCCACATTGGCAGTGGGCACTTCACTAAGATGAAGGTGAATGTCGCCGTTCAAATGTTTCGCGAAGCCCCTCCTGCTATCAGATACCTGGTCAAACAAGGAAAGCTAAAGCCTGAAGCAGACGCAACAGCTTGGTTCCTTGAATTAGTGAGCAAATGGTACACACTCATGTCATCACAACACCCAGTGGTTGCTTTGAGCTATTTTGATCCCTCAAAACATGAAGATGCAGTTAAAATCCTTCAACTGGCTTGTACAACTTTCTGCCGTATCAACATGGACAAAACTGCTCACTGGAAACCTTCCCAAGCCGGTCTCTTGATATCAACGACAGTTGTGCTGTGCCTGTCCGACGAACTGCTGAAGAAACGTGGCTACCGGTACCTGCTTACAGGTAGACTGATACAGGACTGTCTTGAAAATATTTTCTCTGTTGTAAGACTCAGGAAGCCCATCCCAAGTGCGTATGATGTGAAGTGTGCTCTAAAGATGATATGTGTCAGCCAATACTTGCACACGCCAACGTCATCTAGCTATAACGAGGATGACAGCTTGCACTTAGCTGACCTGGACCCCAGTATCAAGGCACAAGTTGCGCAAGAAAGTGGGGAGAACGAGGAAGCAGAAGAGCTTGAAAACGTTCTTCTGTATGCAACCACTGCAGTAGAACGTGACATTCTTGCATATGTAGGAGGTTTTCTACTGAAGTCCATCTTGAAATTCATTGACGAGTGCAAGGACTGCAAAGCGGCACTGGTAGGAAATGACGATAAATACAGCACTCTCGTTAAGCTTAAAGAATATGCTCAGGGCGCTGGAAAGCTCATTCAGCCTAGCCGAGCTGTCATGGAAGTGCTCACTGAATGCGAAGAACACTTCAAGGCCTTTGCCGAACGAAGACGGAATTTTGGCGCTAAAAACCCCATTCGCGAGCATTTTGAGTGCATTGCGAAGATCAGTAACTGTGCGACTGGAGAGCTGCGAAATCCATCGTACACAGATAGAAAAGTCGCTGCTGGAAAAGTATGCTAGGACAAGGCTAAAGATTCATCTTCGGCAAAAACAGGCACAAAGGGTGAATGGTCATTCAAGTAAGACGTGTGCTGCAGTGAACCTTGAGTAGCAGCTTTTTAAAAGGCTCCAATTAAATTTAAAAATTACTGCTTATGAAAAGAACGCATTTCTGTGAGCATACTGTGTTGAATCTGTCTGTTACTGTGCAAATGTACATTCGTGTAGCTGACTTCATTTGTTCTTTTTGATGAGCTGTCCTTGTGCAGGAAATGTGCACGCACCAATTGTTATATGTTTTATATGTAATCAACCTTGGATTTTCGATGTAAATAAATATTCACTGAAACAAGCAACTTACCTTACGTATCATAACGTGAAGGCATATGTCGAATTCGCTAAAAAGGGAGGGGGAGTTGAAACCACAATATGACACTTTACAAATTTTGTGTGCCTCTTTTTATGTAATGTTTTGCTTTGCTCTGATCTGTCTTCGTGCACATTGCTGCTTGTTTCAATCGCTAAAGTTGTTATGTTGTTATCATTACTATTAAAACGTTCCTTGTTGCTCCCGTGTCTTTGTCTTCTGCCAAGCCTAATTTACTGGCTTCTTGGCTGAAGGGGGGGGGGGAGAAGGGGTAGGTGCGATATGACTGAGTGCTCTCATTTTCGCCAGTGCTAAATACCTGTAAGGTCTCTAAGCAGTCCATTGTATAGATTTGCACGCAAGAAGTAAACTTCCTGCAGGGAATTTTATTACGCATAGAAGCAATATATAGGGTGTGGCAAACAGGGTGCCGAAGTTATTTGGCGTGGAGAGAACATCGTGAAATACGCGATTGTTTCATCCGCCTTTCCCGTGGTCACAGGCACCACCATAAAATATATCATGGACTCCTGCCCTGCACCAGAACACCTTTGAACTGCCTGCAGTGACAAGGTGACTTTTGCTTCAAGAATGCCGCGCAGACTTTTAGTTACGTTCACCGTCATATCAAGGTTCGCCGTATCGCAAATATAGGCCCCTATAAAATCGTCACCAGTCGCCCGATGCGGTGGGGTCACTGCGAGAAACGAACTGTTTTCAAAGTATATTACACGAACTCGAGTCAACGAACACAGTCTCTCTATTCCAGAAAATGGCGAATAACCTCAGGGAACAACCCTCCCACTTTCAGAACTTGCTACGTAAAGAAACCACCTCATTCTTGTAAAAAACCACGCTACCTTCAATGTAAACTAGCGACCGCTGAGAACCAACATGGCGGCCCGCCATGCATAGCGGCCGCGGAAGCCCGTGGTAGGCAACTATGATCGAACTTGTCATCACCCTAAAAAACGGAGGGGGCGCGCACACATGAAGGCTCCCTAGGACGCTTGGGCAAAGGTCGCCACCTCGCGGTGTGTTGAGGCATTGACAAAATTCAACTTCTATTGAAAACGCACCGAATGGGACGGACGCGTAAACGCATTGCAGGTGCTAGTCGCGGAGGCCACAGCAATGACGAATTATTTTACCTTACCACTCCCAGAGGTCAACACCACCCAGCCGACCGGGAGAGTGGTAGATATAAAAGGTGCGTTCGTAAAGCCTCCAGAGTATGTGACCGTGGCGCAGTGGATAGCGTGCCTGGCATCTGTTGTTGCGGACCGTGCGGTCGTGGGTTCGATGCCCGTTGGCGGTACCTTTTCTTCTTTGCCATCTCACTGTGCCTTTTTTCGACTTCATTTCCGTGACGGGAATACGTCACTGAAGTGTTGGTGGACCCCGGCATAAAACACTTTCGTGTTAAAAAAATATTTATTTTGTCACTTTTTCTGACTTCGGGCATATAGGGGTAATAATGTTCATTACAGAGGTTGCACTTCAAAACTGTCTTTTGGCAGCTGTAAGTGCTACATATGCCTTCCTACATGGCTTGGGCCCTGTTATAGGTGCTGTCTGTCTGTCAGTACCACTGGATTGCTGGAGCAAAAGGATTCTTCCCGGTGCCCTGCAAGTGGCACAACTGACCGCAGCATTGGACATGATAAACGTGTGCAAGTTCATGTGTGAGGCATAAGTGTTGGTGAGTATAGTGCATTGGCCATGACTACATGTTTAAACTCTATGACGTGAAAAAAATGCGACTCCCAATACTTTCGTTCGCAAAACTTGAAACGTTCATTCTCTTTCAGCATGACCAAATGAAAGCATTATGTTTTCAAACCCAGGTTCAGGTTATAGTGTATTGTCAAGTACTCATTAGTTTATTTTAGGAACATGAAGGCACATAAACAGGCTCCTGTCTAACTTCATTTCACCTCTCTTCAATAAACCTCTGTTCATCAATCAGGTTAATGCTGTATCCACTAGGCCCAGTTTCTCCCACTGTTTCCTCATGGCTAGCACCACTTTGAGGCAGTGTATTCGACTGCACTGGCTGCCCTGTCAGCCCAGTTCAGGTGACCATGCTTCCTCATTTGTGCAAGAAAAAAAATTGGATGTTATATAATATGGAAAAGTTATATATGCGTGGAAAAGTAGATAATAGTTGCAAAGTGGGCAAGGTACTGGTTCATTCTGAAAAAGCAGTTAGACCAGGAGGGCAAGATAAACAAAACTGTGTGTCTTGCGTCCACTTTTTTTCCTCATTCGTAGCTCTAAATATTGTTCCAAAGATTACATGTGCTGTAACGCTTTGAGTAACCCCGCAGCCCCCTATAATTAACTGCCTGAAAACTTCTTTACATAGTGATTGTCACAGCCCACAAGTGTGCATTATTTCGGCTAACAGCAGTCTGAAGTTCATAGCATTCGTACAGTGAAAAATGTTGAGCTCATCAGTTTTTCTATTCACATTTCATACTGTTATGATTGATGTTTCATTTATGTCAACCTTCTTGCTATACGTAAGAGTTCAAGTGAACCTAATTATAAAGGAAAAAAATGAGAGCCTGCAGATTAATGTTAACGATGTGTCACTGACATCCACACCACAAAAGCGACAACAGCAAATCCCTCCTGATACCATTCATGTCTCCTCACCTAATTTATCCCCTGTCCGGACGAATATGGACACCACTGGCTCCACATACCAACCATAGGAGTCAGCTTGAACCCTGGACTGGAGGAGAATGACGACTAAGCGGGATTTAATTAATTTACGTTAGCCCTAGAATTGCCTTGACGGAACGGGTAAAATAGAATTTCTAGAGGTGTGCGTTAGCGAAATTTCATCTCGAATCGAATAGTGCCAAATAGTGGCCCAACATATCGAATATAGAATACACAAGATTTATTGAAAATTGAAAGAAAGAACGAAGAAATGAAATCTCCTTATGTCCTCGAACATATAACGCGGTGAGTGACCGCTACCGAAAGCCTACAAATTGTCATGCATAGACACAATCTGTTCCACATGACCTGGCTTCAGATTCTCTCGCCGTGACGTTAGTGTTTCCTGCAGTTGAAAACATGCGCTTTCTGAGCTGCCCTTATTTATATATCTCACTTACACAAAACGTGTTACAGCCAGACAGAGGAAAAATTAGGAACTCTACGGTGCAGGGACAGCTTTATTACGCGCTTGTTCGGGAGGTTTTTTTTTTTAAGCTTTTATGGGCGCGCATGCAGGTTGATAGAAGAGCCGCCATCCCAGTCAGCAGCGGCACTCCTAACCTCCCAACGGCTAAGAGAGGGGGGTGCGGTAGCTAGTCTTTTTTTTCCCCTATGTCGCGTAACATGGCTCATCTGACAACGGTAATGTTGTGCTTCATCGTCATGAGTGCTCCGGGCCCAAAAATCTTCAGGCTCCCATTCACAGCAGCGTTTTAACTGCGTCACAGAACGATGGGAGCTTCTGAACGAGTGGTGCGCTGCGGCAGTGACGACTGCACAGCGTGAACACATTTTCACATGTGAAGCCATCGCTGAGGGTTTCACGGGCCAAAGTAGGGATGCTTGACGGTGCTTGAGGCATGCGCAGCGAGACTACGCAAGAAGTCTTTTCGGTAGCGCAAGATCTTTTCGGTAGCGAAGTTGGGAAGAGCTTGACAGTGCGGAAATGACATAACCTTCTTTATAAACAAACATGCACTCGCTTTTGAACCAGGATATGGGAGTTAATAACGAAAGGCCTGCGGTAACGACGTTAGTGTAGTCTTAGCCACCCCTCCCTAACCATGTGGCACCATTGACCTTTGTCGTGTTTCAGATATTCGTTCTGTCTAATTATTCGAAACTTCTAATACTAGCTATTCGAAAGTCAAATCAAATTATTCGATTTGAATTCGAAACTCGAATATTTGCACACCCTTAACAATTTCCCAACATAAGTTTGCTTACAGTCTGTTGACATCACACATAGATAAGCTTGAACACAGCCCTTGCATTCATATTGCAAGACTCAGATGGCACTAGAAAAAAAAGTAAACAGAAGCCGCTGGTTGTACGGCATTAGTGCATGCTTGGATGGTAAGCAATATTGTCTACAGGAGCATGGTACTCACACTAAACTAAATAATTGACTTCACAGCCTTATGTAATTTTATGCATTAGTGAGAATTCACATTTCGCACATTCTTTTTCAGACGGTGTGGATACGGCAGACGCTCGGCCTTGAGTTATTACATCGCCTTTCGTACATGTCTGATACTGCCCTTGAACCTCTGCCCCGAGCCGACGTTTCGACAAGTGGACAGGTCTTCTTCAAGGCTGGATCTGATTTCCTTAGCTATCGTGTGTATATTGCCACGCCCACTTGTACTCGGGTTTGACCAGCAAGGACGGGTATCAACGCTCGACGCTCGCTGTCCACGCCGCAGTGTCCGAAAAGCTTCGCGATTGTAGTATATCGTTTTGTTAAGATTGCGCGCAAGACGCGAACGCTCGAGCTTATTCTAGAACATGCGCGACAACCAGCGATAACGCTGGAATATTCGACGGCACATGTATAAATGACGACGCGCTTCACCGCTTGTCAGTTGATCGACGGTCGACGCTCTGTTCGCCGCTATCAGTGTATCGCTGTAGTTTGACTTTCAGTTTCCCGGCCACAAGTTCGGCCGAATAAACAGTTGAATCTCGGACGTGCTGACTGCTGTCTTCGTCGAATAAGCACAACTTAATCAGCCCTACTCAATTTGGTTTCAGAAAAGGGAGATCAACAGAACTTGCCCTTGTCATGCAAAAAGAAATCATTCTAAAAGCATTTGACGAAAAAAGTTTAATAGCTGGCATATATATTGATTTTTCCAAGGCATTCGACCGGCTAAATCACTTAACACT
The DNA here is from genome assembly GCF_013339695.2 of Rhipicephalus sanguineus. Taxonomy (NCBI): domain Eukaryota; kingdom Metazoa; phylum Arthropoda; class Arachnida; order Ixodida; family Ixodidae; genus Rhipicephalus; species Rhipicephalus sanguineus. Next base: position 232,711,047 of record NC_051177.1, on the reverse strand, counting down.
GACAAAAAAACTTGAAATATATGGAATTAGAGGAACACCACTTGAACTTATAACGTCCTATCTGCAACATAGAATGCAATGTGTTTGCATCCAAGGCAATTTATCTCGGCATAAAGCAGTTACCTCAGGTGTACCTCAAGGGAGCATTCTCGTACCACTGCTATTCAACTTTTACATAAATGACATTTCACAAACTGACCACGGAGCAAAATACATCACTTATGCGGATGATGCAACCATTTTCTTTCGCAGCAATTCTTATGATACTCTTCAAAGTAGCATTAACATAGCTCTCGATGACTTACACAAGTGGAGCGTAATCAATTCGCTTGATATCAACACAACCAAAACAAAAGCCGTTATCTTCACTCCCCGACAATCACCTGAACCACCCATTTTGAATCTTACTTTGGTAAACTCGCGTATAGAAATTGTTGATTCAGTAAATTCCCTTGGAGTATTTTTTCAAAAGAATCTATCTTGGGACATTCAGGTAAATCATATTGCTACGCAGGTAGCTAAGGTAGTAGGAATATTGGCGAAATTTAAATTCTACTTGCCAACAACCGTCAAACTTCATATTTACAATGCACTATTTCTTTCTAATTTAAACTATTGCTGTTTAGTTTGGGGCACAACAATGCTGATGAACCTCAACCAGCTGTATATGTTACAAAAAAAGCACTACGTCACATTGCGTGTGCTGAAACAACTGCGCACAAAAAACCCTTGTATATCAAATACAATATCACGTCAGTTCATAACTTGTACTCATTAAATCTAGCCAGGAAGTATAAACATGATACAGAAGGACTACTTCGTACATTATCCGAATTGCCACCGATTACAAGGGCTTATGATACCCGTAATGATGACATCTGGAAAATGCCATTTTCACGCCTCATGTTAACACAACAAATGCTCCGTCATACTCTTCCAAAACTGTTGAATGAACTGCATAAATGTGGTATTGATTTGAAAACAACTGGAAACCACGCAAAGCGTTTTTTGTCACAAAAATTAATCCATTTTCTTTTTGTAGAGTATACAGCTTCTGTTCGATAACTTCCAAATTTTACTGTTTTTCTTTTTTTTCACCTAAAAATTGTGTAAAGGCAAGCTCATTTTGTTGTCATGATTTTGGAAGGATTTATCATTGTATAAATATAATATTGTATTGTATTTCTTGTAACTATTGTATTGTTCTGTGACATTAGCTTAAGTGTTCTGTTCCATAAAAACTGTATATGTTTTTTTGCGCTCTCGCTGTTATGCCCTGTAAAACGGGGGCTCGAGGCTTCTTAAGTGGATAGTTCCACTTTTTTTCGAGTCCTCGTGTTCCACAACACACAAACTTGTGGACGAAATAAAGTTTGATTTGATTTGATTTGATATTGTCGCAACGCGGAAATAACAAGGTACAGGACCACGTTGCGACGACGAAAGACAAGTCTGTATTCGGATAACCAGAAAACACAAGAGCAGACGCTTCAACGTCGTCTTCCTCAGAGGGCCCAGAGCTGAAGCTCGTGCTGCTCGCTTCTTTGTCCTCTGTCGTCCTGCCGGCTATTAATCGTGACAGCCTCCCTTCCAAGAAAGCATCGTCCCGATGCTTCATCGTCACGGCAGCAGGGTTTGTACTCACTGGCAGCTCATGAGTTCATTCGGACAAATAGGGCTTCATCCGAACCACGTGAACAACTTCTGGCGCATGCCTTTGACGCCTTCAACAATGTGGACTGTCGGGAACAACCTCATAATTAACATCAGTGAGACGTCGGAGGACTTTATACGTCCCAAAGTACCGCCGTAATAGCTTCTCTGAGAGGCCACGACGGCGAACTGGGGTCCAGACCCAAACTCTCTCTCCCGGCTCGTAGTAGACTGGTCGGTGACGTAGATTGTAGCGCCTTGTGTCATAGTCCTGCTGGCGACGAATACGTGCGCGCGCAAGTTGTCGGGCTTCTTCAGCAAGCTGAGTTATGTAGTCGGCATCCGTTTCGACGCCATCGTTTTCATGCGGCAGCATAGCGTCGAGCATGGTTGTGACTTCAAGGCCATGAAGAAGACGGAACGGTGTCATGCGTGTTGTCTCTTGCTGTGCCGTGTTGTAGGCGAAAGTGACATAAGGCAAGATCTCATCCCAGTTTCTATGCTCCACATCGACGTACATGCAGAGCATATCGGCAAGTGTCTTGTTCAGCCGCTCCGTCAGACAATTCGTTTGTGGGTGGTATGCCGTTGTACGTCGGTGAGATGTGCCGCTAAGCTTTAAAAGTGTGCGTAACAGCTCGGCTGTGAATGCTGTTCCCCTGTCAGTTATTACTACAGATGGAGCTACATGCCTCAGCACTACATTCTCTATAAAAAACCGGGCTGCTTCACTTGCCGTGCCCCTCTCCAGAGCCTTGGTTTCGGCGTAGCGAGTGAGGTAGTCTGTGGCTACAATTATCCATTTGCGTTCCGCAGCCGAAGTTGGAAATGGACCTAGGAGATCCATTCCGACTTGGGCGAATGGAGTTTCCGGTACATCAATAGGATGGAGAAGCCCAGCTGGTTTGACGGTGGGCACTTTCCTACGCTGGCATTCAAGGCAAGTCCGCACGTACTGTTGAACGGTCGCCGTCAGTCTTGGCCAGAAGTACTTTTGTCTCACTCGGCATAGCGTTCATGTGTAGCCCAAATGACCGGATGTTGCTTCATCATGGCACGCCTGCAGTACTTCTCTCCTGAGCGGTGTTGGAACAACGAGCAAGTAGGTGTTCCCGTTCGGCGAAAAGTTCACCTTATATAGGACGTCGTTTCGCAAGCAAAATGATACTACTCCTCTTGCGAAGAGCTTTGGCACAGTGGATGTGCGTCCCTCCAAGAAACCAATAATGGATTGCAATTCGGGGTCATCGCGTTGCTGCTGTGCGATTGTAGTGGTGTTGACAACACCGACAAAGGCCACGTCGTCGTCATCTTCGACATTTGCATGTTCAAATGGCGCACGAGAAAGGCAATCAGCATCCGTATGTCGCTTCCCTGCTTTGTATACAATAGCCATATCGAATTCTTGAAGCTTAAGGCTCCAGCGCGCCAGTCGTCCTGATGGCTCTTTTAAGTTCGTCAACCAACAAAGGAAATGATGGTCGCTGACAACTTTAAACGGGCGGCCGTACAAATATGGGCGAAACTTTATAACAGCCCACACCACTGCAAGGCACTCTTTTTCAGTGGTGGAATAACTCTCTTCCGTGCGGGAGAGGGTCCTGCTCGCATAAGCAATTACTCGTTCGGCGCCATCTTGCCACTGCACGAGTACGGCTCCCAAGCCGACATTGCTGGCGTCGGTGTGAACCGCTGTCGGAGCGTCATCGTCAAAGTGCCCGAGGACTGGCGGATTTTGGAGGCGTTGCCGCAGCTCGTTGAACGCTTCCTGCTGCTCTTCACCCCACACGAATCTGACATCTTTTCTGGTGAGGCGTGTCAACGGCGAAGCAATGCGAGAAAAGTTCTGAATGAAGCGTCGGTAATAGGCGCACAGTCCTAAAAATCGTCTGACTGCCTTTTTGTCAGATGGTGCGGGAAAACTTGCCACGGCAGCTATTTTGTCGGGGTCGGGCCGCACACCTTCACTGCTGACAAGATGCCCCAAAAACAGAAGCTCTTCGAAGCCAAAGTGACATTTTTCTGGTTTAAGCGTTAGTCCAGCAGATCGTATCGCTTGAAATACCGCGTGTAGTCGCTTCAAGTGCTCGTCAAATGTCGCAGAAAATACAATGACATCGTCCAAATATACCAGGCACGTTTGCCACTTGAGGCCTGATAGTACGGTGTCCATGAGCCGCTGAAACGTTGCCGGTGCAGAGCGCAAGCCGAAAGGAAGTACCTTAAATTCATAAAGGCCATCGGGTGTCACGAATGCTGTTTTTTCTCGGTCTCTTTCGTCGACCTCTATCTGCCAATATCCGCTCCTTAAATCCATCGACGAGAAATAACGTGCATGCCGTAGTCGATCGAGGGAATCGTCTATACGAGGTAGCGGGTAAACGTCTTTTTTCGTAACCTGATTGAGCTTGCGGTAGTCCACGCAGAAACGTAAGGTGCCGTCTTTTTTCTTCACTAATACTACCGGCAATGCCCAAGGACTCTTCGACGGCTGAATAACGTCATCCTGAAGCATCTTTCGCACCTGCCTTTCTATTGCTTCACGTTCCCGCGGAGCTACTCGGTACGGGTTTTGCCGTATGGGTCTGGCCATTTCATCCGTAATGATGCGATGTTTCGTCAAAGGCGTTTGACGAACTCTGGACGTCGAAGAGAAACAATCTGGAAACTGATTAATAAGCTCCAGGATGCTTTGCTTCTGCGTAGGCAGCAAACTTGGGCCAACATCGACGGATAGAGGTACGGGCAGCAGGTCGGTGTGATCGTCTTGCTCCGCAGTCAAGCAGCCTGCGACCTCAGTGAGCTCCTCCACGTACGCGACTGCCATACCTCGAGCAAGTTGTCGTCGCTCAGGGCTGAAGTTTGTGACTAGAACTTGCGTGTGTCCGGAATTTATGTTACGACGCCTCTTGCAATGGATAGGCCATGACTGAATAACAATGTTGGAATTTGTTCGGCGATCTTGTCGGACTTGCCTAGTAGGTCGCATGTTACAGCCACGAGAGCGCTTGACCGCGGAGGAATAGTCACGTCATCGTCGAAGACCCGCAGATGTTTACGTCGCTGATCTGCACAATGCATATCCGAAACTTCATCTGGGGCCATCCAAAACGTTACCGACCTGTCCGGAATGTCTATAACGGCGCCGTATTCAGACAGGAAATCCATGCCCAAGATCAGGTCTTTGCAGCACTCCGACAAAATGAGGAACGTAGCAACGAAAGCCGAATCACCGATCTGAATTCTGGCGGTACATTTGCCAGTCGGCGTTATCAGTTGACCACCCGCAGTTTTGATGTTGGGCCCCGTCCATGAAGTTTTAATTTTTTGAGGCAGTCGGCGAGCTTCCGGCTTATAATAGAGAAATCCGCACCAGTATCCACCAGCGCTGTCACTGGGCGTCCGTCTATGTAAACAGCTAGGTCGGCGCTAACGATTTCCTTGGGGGTCGGCGACGTCGTATCGTCCGTCTTGTCGCCGTATCGTACGGTTGGGGGTGTTGTAGCATCTCGACGGGCGGCAACCTTCCCCCCAAAGGTCGCTGCTGTTAGTTTCCCCGACGAGGGCTGGGGGATCTGCCCCGGACAGTGTCGGCGTAGCTACGACGGTGCGGCGAAGAGCTCGGCGCAGGTGACGGAGAGCGGGGTCGACGATACGGACCAAATGGCTCTGCTTGCGGGGGCATGTTGTTGTCGCGGCGGTTGTCAAAACGAGCTCGTGGAAAGGTCGGCGCATAAATCTGAGATCTCTGTTCACGGTAAGGGCAAATGCGGTAAACATGGCCGGCTTCTCCGCAATGGAAACAAAGTGGACGGCGGTCGACGGTGCGCCACAAGTCCGTCTTACGAACAAATGGTCGACTGGTGGTCATCCTTTGCGACCAGGTTGGAGACGCTGGCGGAGGGTAGAGCGGCGATGTTTCCGTATGCGCATTAAGCTGTGGAGTCGGCGGCGGCGGCGATGGAATGTACGCTGGACTCACTGGCTCGTGCGGCGGTGGGATGTACGCTGGGATCACCGGCTCGTTGCAAGTATGAGCCAGAGGAGACGAGTTGTACGGCAGTGGCGTTGGACGACGGACGGCCGACGCATAGCTGACAGATCGCTGGTCTGGTAGCGAATCGGGCAAAGAGAATGCTTGCCTGATTTCCTGTCGTACAACTTCTGCAACAGAAGCCATTGCAGGTTCTTGCGGAGTCACAAGGAGGTTGCGGATCTCTTCACGAACAACCTCGCGAATGAGCTCACGTAGAGAACATCCGGCCGTCAGAGCAGAGACGTTGATCGCGGCGTTGTTTGGTCGGTCGTAATAGCGGCACCGTTGCTGTAGTGCTCGCTCGATAGTGGTAGCCTCTTGGACGAATTCCGCAACGGTGGTCGGCGGGTTGCGAAGAAGACCGGCAAACAGTTGTTCTTTGACGCCTCGCATCAAATGTCGTAGTTTCTTGGCCTCAGGCATCTGAGGGTCAGCTCGTCGAAATAGGCGGGTCATGTCCTCCGCAAACATGGCGACACTCTCATTCGGTTTTTGTATACGAGACTCGATGAGTTGCTGAGCCGAATCGCGGCGGTCGTTGTTAGCGAAGGTGCTGCGAAGTTGCTGCCGAAATGCATCCGAAGAAGACAATGTGGCCTCGCGGTTCTCATACCATGTACGAGCGCTGTCCGCTAGAGCAAAGTAGACGCGCGAGAGCTTCTGTTCTACGGTCCAATGGTTTGCCTTCGCGACTCGCTCATACTGGTCTAACCAATCCTCGACGTCTTCATAAACCTCACCGTGGAAGGTCTCGGGAATCCGAGGCTGCTCAACAGTCAGCTGTGAAGCGCCTCCAGTTGCCATTTCTGCAGACGGAGTCCTTGGCTGGAGAGGTTCCAGAGGGATTGTCTCGGGACTGAGACCTCGCTGTCGGCGACTGTAGCGGACAGGAGTATCCACTGCAGGAACAGGTTCCGGTGTCGGACTGGAAGTGCCGGATCGTGGAGGAGTCCCGAGCATCAGACGTAGAAGCCCAGCACCTCCACCAGTGTCGCAACGCGGAAATAACAAGGTACAGGACCACGTTGCGACGACGAAAGACAAGTCTGTATTCGGATAACCAGAAAAGACAAGAGCAGACGCTTCAACGTCGTCTTCCTCAGAGGGCCCAGAGCTGAAGCTCGTGCTCCTCGCTTCTTTGTCCTCTGTCGTCCTGCCGGCTATTAATCGTGAAAATATGAAGTCACGACCATGTGACATCTGGTGGAGGTGCTGCTCGTTCATGTTCCGGACGCCTCCGTCAAGAGTGAACCCAGCCCACGTCGCGAAGAAGACCGCGACTCCATCAGCGAAATCGAGCCAGCCGCAGACTGAAAGGACTACCCCCCCCCCCAATACGAACCCCTGCCGGACAAGACCAGGATCACAGCGAAGAAGACAACAGCCACAATGACAGCCGCTGTGGCGCCTACAACGGTCGTCATGCACCAACCGAGGGAGCCGCCGACATTCCGCGGATCACCATGCGAGGATCCAGAAAGCTAACTGGAGGCATACGACCGGGTCTCCACGTTCAAAAACTGGGACTGCGACGAGAAGCTACGCCATGTCTACTTTGCCCTTGAAGATGGTGCAAGGACCTGGTTCGAGAATCGAGTCCACGCTAACATCATGGGACCTATTTCGCACCGGATTTCTGAACACTGTCGCGAGCGTCATCCGGACAGAAAGGGCTGAAACCCTTCTCGAGACTGGTGTACAGCTCCCCAATGAGAATATCGGACTGTACACCGAAGAAATGACTCGCCTATTTCGCGATGCCGACCCCCCCCCCCATGTCCGAAGAAAAGAAAGTTCGCTTCTTGATGCGGGGAGTGAAGGAAGAACTTTTCGCCGGACTTGTGCGCAACCCGCCGATGACGGTCTCGGAATTCGTTTCGGAGGCCGCCACAATCGAAAAGGCCTTGAAATCCGCACTAAGCAGTACAACCGCCGCATGCCGACGACAAACTACGGGGAAGCACATGTGCTGGGCTCCGACGACCTACGTGAGACGATCAGGGCGGTCGTGCGCGAAGAGCTGCGAAGGATGTTTCCTGCATCGCAACCCCAGGTCTATTCCATAGCCGACGTCGTTCGCGAGGAACTTCAGCATTCGCTAGGAGTTGCTGCACCGTCGCCACCTGAGCCGGAAGTGATGAGCTATGCTGCCGTCGCACGCCATGCTGTCGCCAATCCGCGCAAACACCAACGCCCCGTGCCGCCGCAGTTCCGTCGCCAGACACCGCCGCTACCTCCTACGCCATCCCGCCCGCCTGCACGCCAGCGCTACGCAGCCCGAAAGACCGACGTTTGGCGTGCCCCTGACAACCGCCCGCTCTGCTACCACTGCGGGGAGGCCGGCCCCACATTCCGCCGCTGCCAGTACCATCAGATGGGGCTACGAGGATTCGCCGTCAATGCGCCGCGCCCGCAGCCAGGCGAACGGCCTCGCGACATCGACGACTACCTCACCGGAACACAGCGGCAAGAATGACGACATTCCCGCTCGCCGTCGCCCTGCCGCTACATGTCACTGCACCGCCGGCAGTACACTGGCCCAAACCGGGGCCGGTCGCCTAGCCCGTATCCGGAAAACTAAGGGCAGCAACCGATGGAGGTGCGGTCGCTGAACGACGCAAGGCTGAACATCCTCCGCCATCAACGACGACGCCACGACGAAGTTCTGAGCCCCCGCCGCACGCCGAACGACGTCCTGAATACGAAACTTTCCGACCGGAAGCAGACCTGACGACGCAACGCGGAAGCAGCGGTGCAAACCGACGTAGCCATGACCCGACGCCGCGACGTAACCGCAACGCAAGACGGTGGACTAGCGACCTCGACGTTCTGATCGACGGCCACAAAGTCACCGCTCTCGTCGATACTGGAGCTGACTATTCCGTCATCAGTGGGCCGTTCGCAGCAAAGTTGAAGAAAGTTAGGACTGCTTGGGAAGGCCCCGAGATCCGGCCATCTGATAACGCCGATTGGTGTCTGCACGGCGAGAGTCACCATCAATAACCGGACTTATCCTGCGAGCTTTGTAATCCTACAAAACTGCTCCAGGGATGTGATACTTGGAAGGGAGTTCCTAAGTGACCACGGCGCTGTCATTGACCTGAGGTCTGAATCGATAACACTAACCTCGGACAACGCGCTCCCGCCCCAGGGAACCATGCTTTGAATGTGATAGAAGAGCGGGTGACCGTTCCGCCGCGCTCCAGCGTCATTATTTTCGTCGGCACCGAAAAACCTGCGAACCTTGAAGGCGTTATCGAGGGCGATCAGCACCTACTCCTGAACCGTCAAATTTGCGTCGCACGAGGTATAGCCCAGCTGCGTGACGGTAAACCAAAGGTAGTGCTGACAAACTTCAGCCAAGAATATAGGTACCTCAACTTTGGTACGACGGTTGCCTACATCGACGAATGTGCAGCCGCCAGCGATGCTTTCGCCCTCTTCGATGCCGCCGAACCTGCTTCGAAGAATGGAGGTCCCGAACCGGATTTTGACGTCAACCCGAGCCTTCCGAAGGTCAAGCAAGACCAGCTCAAAACCCTGCTCCTGCAATACAAGGACTGTTTCTCGTCGTCATCGCGGGTCCGACGAACGCCCCTTGCCAAGCACCGAGTTATAACAGAAGAAAATTCTCGAGCACTCCGTCAGAGCCCCTACGGAGTTTCGACTCGAGAGCGCGACGCGATAAAGAAACAAGTCGACGAGGTGCTACGCGACAACATCATCCAGCCGTCCAAGAGTCCGTGGGCTACACCCGTGGTGTTAGTGAAGAAGAAGGACGGCACACTGTGCTTCTGCGTTCATTATCGGCGCATGAAGAAAATCACGAAGAAGGACGTGTAGACCCTCCAACGGATAGACTACACCCTGGATCGACTTCATAACGTGACGTACTTTTCCTCGATGGACCTCAAGACAGGCTATTGGCAGATCGAGGTAGACGAAAGAGACCGAGAAAAAACCGGCTTTATAAGACCCGACGGCCTCTTTGAGTTCAAGATCTTGCCTTTCGGTCTTTGCTCGGCACCTGCGACGTTTCAGCGCGTCATGGACACCGTAATGGCCGGATTGAAGTGGCAGACGTGCCTTGTGTATTCGGACGACGTCGTCGTGTTTTCTTCGACCTACGACGAGCTTCTCCGGCGGCTTGAGGCAGTACTTCAAGCAATCAAGACCTCTGCACTGACCCTGAAGGCAGAAAAGTGCCGATTCGCGTACGAAGAGCGCTTGTTTCTGGGTCATGTGATCAGCAAGTCTGGAGTGCGCCCAGACGCGCGGAAAACAGCTGCCATCGCCGACTTCGCGCCACTCACCGACAAGAAGGCCGTGCGCCGATTTCTCGGCTTATGCGCCTATTACAGAGCTTTCGTCAAAAATTTTTCACGGGTCGCCGAACCACTGACGCTTCTCGCGAAGGCTAACGTGGAATTCAGGTAGGAAACGGCGCAAGTGCAAGCCTTTCAAGAACTTAAACGACGCCTGCAGACGCCACCCATACTTGCGCATTTCAACGATTTCGCCGATACGGAAATACACACCGACGCAAGCAGCGTAGGACTCGGTGCCGTTCTTGTGCAGATGACTGATGGATTGGAAAGCGTAATCTGCTAGCCGGTCACTATCAAAGGCGGAAGCCAACTATTCTACGACAGAAAAGGAGTGCCTTGCCATAATCTGGGCTACATCAAAGTTTCGCCTCTGCCTTTACGGGAGGCCCTTCAAAGTTGTGAGCGACCACCACGCCCTGTGTTGGCTAGCTTACTTGAAGGACCCTTCAGGTCCTCTTGCACAATGGAGTCTGAGGCGTCAAGAATTCGACATTACCGTCGTGTACAAGTCCGGACGAAAACACTCTGACGCCGACTGCCTGTCACGTGCCCCCGTCGACGCGCCGCCGCAAGACGATGACGATGACTGCTTCCTCGGAACTATAACTGCCGACGACTTCGCCGAAAGGCAACGAGCCGACGCGGAACTGAGGGGCCTTATGGAGTACCTCGAGATCAAGACCGCCGTTGTTCCGAAGGTATTCAAGCGAGGACTGCCGTCGTTTTTCTTACAGAACGGCATTCTCCTGAAGAAGAACTTCTCGCCACTTCAAACCGAATACCTTTTCGTCGTGCCCTCATCATTGCGAGCAGAAGTCTTCCAGGCCCTACACGACAACCCGACGGCTGGACACCTTGGTGTTTCCCGCACGCTCGCCAGAATACAGGAAAAATACTACTGGCCACGCCTTGCTGCCGACGTCGCCCACTACGTTAAGACTTGCCGAGATTGCCAGCGACGGAAAAGACCGTCGACTAGGCAAGCGGGACTTCTGCAACCAATCGAACCACCTCACCGGCCTTTCCAGCAAATCGGGATGGACCTACTGGGGCCGTTCCCGACTTCGACTTTCGGGAACAAGTGGATCGTCGTAGCAACTGACTACCTCACCCGCTACGCCGAGACAAAGGCTTTGCCCAAAGGCAGTGCCGCCGAGGTAGCCAAGTTCTTCGTGGAGAACATCGTCTTGCGTCATGGCGCCCCAGAGGTCCTCATCACAGACAGAGGTACCGCCTTTACTGCGGACCTAACTCAGGCGATCTTCAAATACAGCGAGACGAGCCGCCGCCGCGCCACAGCCTACCACCCGCAGACCAATGGCCTCACCGAACGTCTAAATAAGACCATCGCCGACATGCTCGCCGTGTACGTCGACGTTGTGGGGATTCGAGGCGCGCCCGAAGCCACTGCGCGGGCATTTCGCCGTTCCGCGAATCCTTTCCCTCTCCCGTTCTGCCGCGACGGCAAGTGGCGCCATCTTGCGCTACGCGCCGGCGTTCGTGGTGGCGCTGCACGCGATCTCAGAGCCGCGAAATTCAGCGCGACGGACGCGCGTGCAGGCCGGGACGAACTCTCTCTCTCCTCGGACGCCGCTGGGTAAGCACGCATTTCCTTCCGGTCCAACGTCCCCTTTGGGAATCGCTGGGCTGTAGCCTGCCTGGGTGCCTCGGCACCCTTCCAGGCGTGTTTACCTCAGTGTTAGCTCCGGTTCGTACGTGAAGCCGAAGAGCGGTGCCTAGTGCTCGTGCGCGGTCGTACCACGCCGAGCCGCACTTGCCGGAGGCCCACGCGTACGGAGATTGCCCTAGCCCTCGCGACCAGGCCCAGTGGTCACCGCGAGAGTGCGCAGCATAGCCGCGAGGGACCTTTTCCCGAGCGGCGTGTCAAAGCTCGCCATTGCCAGCTGCGACGTGCTTCGCGGAACCCCTTGGTGTATCGTCCGCGTGGGAAGCCCTTTTGCTTCCCCGTGCCCCGGGAGCGGACGTGTACTGTGTGTGTGTTGGGGTGCCGCAGAAGGCAAATAAAGTGTTTGTGTGTGTGTTATCTCGAACACTGTGTTTATGCCGCGCGGCGCTCAACGCCTTTGCTAGCTGAGCGCGCGCGGAGCGGTGCGCTAAACATACAGCAGGCGACGGTAGACGCGGCCCTGTGGCTCGCAAAGCCTGAACCCGCGGTAGTCTTCGGCTCCGGTGAGCATCGAGGCTACCACAACGTTGAGCACAAGACGTGGGACGCCGTCCTACCGTACGTGACCTTCGCTTACAACACGGCCGTCCAAGAAACAACGCAGATGACGCCGTACAAGTTGGTTACGGAAGGAGCCCGGCGACGACGCTCGACACCATGCTACCGAACGTCACCGACGAAGAAAACCTCGACGCCGCCGCTTACTTACAACGTGCCGAAGAAGCTCGACAGCTCGCCCGCCTGTGCATCAAGACCCAGCAGTACACCGACAGCCATCGCTACAATCTTCGACGACGCTTCGTGGAATACCAGCCCGGCGACCGTGTTTGTGTCTGGACACCGATACGCCGACGTGGGCTTAGCGAAAAACTCCTTCGGCGATACTTCGGGCCATAGAAGGTTCTTCGACGTCTCGATGCTCTTGACTGTGAGATCATCCCGGACGGCATTACGAATTCCCAGCGACGCCGCGCACGACCTGAAGTCGTCCATGTCGTGCGCCTTAAGCCGTTTTTTGCGCGTTAGCGAACCTGGGGACTCTACTTTTTCCATTGTTATTGTAATTTATTTATGCACTTCTTTTCTTTCTCTCCTTTGTTCTTTCACAAGCATCGGGACGATGCTTTTTCAGAGGGGGCAATGCCACGCCCACTTGTATTCGGGTTTGACCAGCAAGGACGGTTATCAACGCTCGATGCTGTCCACGCCGCAGTGTTCGAGAAGCTTCGCGATTGTAGTAGATCGTTTTGTAAAGATTGCGCGCAAGACGCGGACGCTCGAGCTTATTCTACAACATGCGCGACAACCAGCAATAAGGTTAGAATATTCGAAGGCACATGTCTAAATGACGACGCGCTTCACCGCTTGTCAGTTGATCGACGGTCGACGCTCTGTTCGCCGCTATCAGTGTATCGCTGTAGCTTGACTTTCAGTTTCCCGGCCACAAGTTCGGCCAAATAAACAGTTTCATATCGGACGTGATGACTGCTGTCTTCGTCGACGTCACGACAACGTGACAATATGCTTCGTGCCCTTTCCACCAGAAGGGAGAAGGTGTAGGGGAGGCGGGGAGAGGCATAAGAAACGCGAAAAAAAGGAACAACAAGCGGGGGGCGGGAGACGGGAGGGTGTACGTTTCACTGAATGATTGTCAAAGGAAGCACGTGGCATTTTAACAATAGTAGGTTCGAAATGCCGAGAAGAAGGGATTAACTCTCATTTGTTTTCGTTGTGTATGTACCATACCGAATAGTTTCAATAGACAGCCAGCAATACCTAGATTACACTAGTCATCACCGGCGACACTGCAAACAAGGGATATTTGTAGGACAGGCGAGGCGTATAAGAAAGCGAGTGAATGCGAGCCAGTTGGTAAGAATCCATGGTTAAAAAATTCGGCAGATCCCACGTATCGTGGGAGTCGATGTTATGCGAAGCATGCGGCGGATATGTGGCTGTGGCGTAACTTTTTTTTACTGAGCGACACGTTACAAAATGACGCTAAAGATTTGTATAGATTTTATACGCACACTTATATATGTTGAAGAGCCGCATATGTGTTATATAACGAGTTGTTTACGGTTGGGTAACGCTGCCAATGGCAACGGGGGCATTACCAACACCAGAAGCGGTTAGCTGACATGTAGTGCTTATACGTGTCCCGAGAACGCACGCACGTTTCACGAACCCGTGTGCATGTGTGCAAGAAGTTCTGGACAGTTCTTGAACAAGGGCATCATCACCGTGATCAGTGAGCACCAGCAGCTGGTCATGACTTGTTATAGGATCCGGTCGTGATCGTGGTGACGAGGGGTGCATGTATCGTGAAGTATGTGGTATAATAGAGCTGTTGGAATTCGTGGATGCCTTGGTCACTTCGTCGACAAATTGTCTGTCGATAGAGCCGGCGACATGTCGGAACCTGAAGCCACCCTTCGCGTTGATGAGGCCGTCGAGGCTGGTAGGCCTGGATAGTGCTCGTAGACCAACATCAGTGGATGGCGTTTGTCGTATTCGTAGACTACCTGGGCGTATGTGGCCTACGTAGCCTAGTCTTCAAAGCGGCTGTCAATGAGTCTGGCATCACCCTCGGTCAGCATGAGGCCATCGCCCAGCCTCGTAAGAAATGAAGAGGACACTGCGTCGTTCTAGTGGGCGAAGTGCGCTTTACGGTGCGGTGATGTGGATATCATATGTAACTTTCGTTAATGTATTCCTCTGGGATAGAGCAATGCTTGAATATAGCTTGCTGAATCATAGGAATACAAACGTAATGTTTATTAGACTGCTATAAAATTGGAGCCAACACTGGAACTTCAGACGTTAATCTGATATGACGCCTGTATCGCAGGAGTACACGTCGTAGGAGTATCACGTAGTGTTTATTGCTTTCTTAGAAAATTAGATAGCCAGCACCACAACCACAATTGACGTTGCACTGATATTACGCCCGCGTGGGCTCCTTTTCCAAACTAATTTATAGACCTGGCGTGGCTCAGTGGTAGAATACCTGATTGCCACGCAGAATGCTTGGGTTCGATTCCTGCTGGGATCCTAATTTTTATTCCTTCCATTCGGTTGAGTCAACGCTGCCGATGTTGGTTTTCCTTAACGCTCTAGCATTTAAGTTATCAATGTCTGTTCTCGCTGTTCTTGGGGAGATATAAACTGTCAGTCACCTGTGGCGCATACCCGTACACCCTGGCCCGTGGTAAACGGGTATGTGCCACACGTGTCTAGTGGAAAGGGTTTGACGACGCACACGACGGGATTTTAACGTTATTCATGTCATGACCCGGTAATCATATTCGTCAAATCCTGTTACCCTCCCATGCAAATTTTGGTCTACACCAAGTTAAGGAGGCGATCATGAGAGTACCCAGACGTAGGCGGCTAGATAGATAGATAGATAGATACGAAGATAGAAACGCTCAAAGTGCCAGATGTTCGCTAAGAAATGCTTCGCATTTAAAACAGCGCGAAGAAGACGCGGACAAGAAAGAACACAGGACGCGCTGTTCTGTGTTCTTTCTTGTCCGCGTCTTCTTCGCGCTGTTTTTAACCATGGCGTATAAGAAGGATCGGTAGCGATTACAGTGACTACGTTCACCACTTAAGCAACCTAAAGGAAAAATTTGTGAAAAGAAATTACCTGCATGATGCTCTAAACAAGGTCTTTAACGAAGCATGTCAACTAGATAGGAAATCATCACTAGCTCAAAGGGCCCCCGTAGCACAGCCTAACCAGGCGCCAGCATTTATAACTAAATACTCAAGTGCGCTACCAAACATAAATAATATCCTCCGTAAGTGTTACCCAAAAAATTGAAGGACGCTTAAGCTTCGCCTTTAAGAGTTGAACGCAATAGCGAAATCCGGCCCCTAGTGCGCACTTCAACCACTAAGTGCATACTTATTAATCTGTATTGTTACACACACACGCACACAGATACACATGTGCGCGCGCGTGCAAATGGCAGAGGTTTTCAATCTAAAACAAGAATTGCATGGCCTCCAAGATGTACGCCACGCGCTCGCCATCTCGGATGCCATAAAGAGTCGAGACATATTTCTCACAAGGGCTCACAGATGGTAGCACATTATCTAGTCTACGAGCGTAGCGATGTGGTCTTGTTGGTGCATAATGGAAAGACAGTTTCTTAGCGCTGGTATAGACGAGGACACATAGGAAGAGACACTAGACACATGGGCGCTACTCACAACAATAAAGTTTATTCCTTGATCGCTTCGAACAGGTGTTGTCAAGTGTTGTTTATCGCATTCCGTTATCCTGCCAGCGTTTTTATATCGGACAAACGGGAAGGTGCGTGAAAGATCGTCTTCGAGAGCACCACTATAAATGCAATAAGACGCCCGCAGATGGTTTTCTGGCAATACATTGCCAAGAATGCGCATGTGTGCCATTGTTTGACAAAACTGTCATTGTTAGAAATAGTAACTGCGAAGTCACCCGATTGATAGTAGAAAGTGAGCAGACTGACTATTACGGTAGCTCTTGTATCAGCAAGACTTCGCTAACGCTGTCTGAGAAAGAAATTAGTTTCCTGCGCAAACCGTAAACATTTATCTATTGTGTGATTCCGCTGCAGTGTTTTTTGTTCATTCGTCCGATTTTGTCTGGTTCCTGTATCACACGAATGTCACATGGTTTTGTGACGTGTAAGTGAAGGCACTTTTGTTCGAAGCGATCAAGGAATAAACTTAATTGTTGTGAGTAGCCCCCATGTGTCTAGTGTCTCTTCCTATGTGTCCTCGTCTATACCAGCGCTAAGAAACTGTCTTTCCATTATCTAGCTTTTGCTGTTTGCTTGATCAACGCCTCCTCTAGAAAGCCAGCGTTGGCTTGATATGTTTTCCGCTAGATGGACATAGTTGTCCATTTTCAGAGCTGTTTGAAAATTCGTGTGTGTTTTTAGCGGCGATGGCTGCACTATCCCGGCCTTTTTCGACGTAGTTTGATGGTCTCGCCAATGGGCCTACAAATCGCCGAGTGGGCTCGTTTTTGTCGTGACACCTGCCGAACAAAATGCGTTAAGGAGACTCCTTCAGTACATGACATTTATGTAGTGTTTTTTTCTAAAGCAGCTGCAAGTAACATCGTGGCTTTGTGGTAGGACACCTGCTTGCCACGCGAACGGACCGGGTTCAATCCTCAATGGGACCGAAGATTTTATTCTTTATTTTATTTGCTTCTTTCTCGATTTTTCGCTCACAACCAACGGTGCCGACACCAACACCGGAATTTCTGCGACACGAGCTCTCTAACGCTATCGCGTTAATACTGGCAAGCAACGGGCGCCTTAGAAAAGCGTTTCCCGGAGTACCAAAGGTGGCGTATCGCCGCAATAAAAATATTAAGGACATGTTAGTGCATGCAAAAGTAAATCTTGGAAATTCGCGCTTTTTTATCGTACAAGGACGGACTGAGTACACACACAAACACAGAGCGCAGACTAACAACTGTTTTATTTCAAGGCATTTTCCTCACATATATACCCAAGTGAAAGCATCACAAAAACCCGAAGCAAGATAAAATATTCAAATGGGCATGCGCATGACATATGAGTTAGTTTGTTCCTATGAAGTGGATTTCTTTTGAAGAAAGATTAATGGATGGTGCGCTGATGCATTCTTCGGCATGTGCCTGTGTCATCATGTAAGATTCGGTTATAACTCGTTCCATTTTATCGTGTACCTGCGACAAGATTGTGGTTTTCTCGAAAAGCGGCTCACATTTACACTGCGAAACATGTGTTGCTAGATTTCCCGGATGCGTGATTAGTTGACAGTTATTTCGATGTTCTCTTAATCTTGTATTTAAACACCTTTCCGTCTGTCCGACGTATCTCCTACCGCATGTCAAAGGAATGTTGTAAACTACTTCCTTATTGCATTCCACAAACTTTCTAACGTGGTTTATACCGCAATTGTTACTCTGGCTTCTTCCCTTGCAGCCATTAACCCTTCGACACATTCCTATTAGTTTTTCCGGAGCCGAGAAAACCAGTTCGACATTCTGTGCATTTGCAATCTTTTTTAGCTTGTGTTAGACTGTGTGTATGTATGGCAGTACTATTGGTCTTGCTTTTTCGGTAGCGGCAACTTCGGTAGCGGCAACGTTAGCAGCAACTTGAAGTTGCTGCTAACGGACAAGACCGCAAGGTTCGTGGTGATGAAGAAAGATGAATATAAACAAAAGGCGACAGAAGCAATTATGAAGAATTTTGAAGCTTCTGACTACGACGAAAGAAATCTAAAGCAGGTACAAAATTTGGCTGTAAAAACGTGTGAAAGACTTGGCCTCAACAAGCTACGAACGAAAGTAAAAGGAAGTAGTGAACTCACCTTAAACCCGTTTTTCAACATTAAGATGCATAAAGAAAACCGCCCCTTTCGAATGATCGTCGAGGACAAAGGAACATGGCAACGATGTGTGGCTATGTACCTAAAAACGCATCTGTCTGTTCTGCCAATAGAAGACCCATGCATGCTACGTGGATCCGAGGAAGTGATCGCATTCATCAAGGAAAGTGAGCCAATTATGTGTTTTTCTATTGATGTTAAAGATATGTTTTTTACAATATACCACAACCGGCAGCAATCCAAGCCGTTGAAGAGTGCATAGAGTCGTTTGGTGAAACAGCTTTCGAAAAACAATGTGGAACCAGTGCGCACGGTTTTATTGAACTTCTAAAACTCTATCTGCAATCACTGTTTGTTGAATACGAAGGTGGTGTGTACGCGCAGCGAAAAGGAATCTGTATCGGCTCATGCTTAGCTCCTTTTCTGTGCAATCTTTTTATGGCAAAGGGAGACCGACTTTTAATGCCGTTTTTTAATGAGATGCACGTGAAAGCTTGCTTTAGATACGTGGATGATTTCCTGCTTTGCCTACCATACAAAAGATCGGATTCAGTTAACGTGGAAAAAATCTTGCAGAAGTTCACAGAAGTGTTTCCGGGGCTAGAATTCACGTTTGAAATGCCAATTGAGTCTTCTTTAAAGTTTCTAGACCTTCAGATTTTTCTTAATTGTGATCATACATGTTGGATGTACTTAACAAAAGGAACTAAGGCCATCATGAGATACAGTTCTGCGCATTCAAAGTTAATCAAAAGGGGCGTAGCATTTTCTAGTCTAAAGCAAAGTGTGCAGAAATCCTGTCCTCATAAAATAGCGCAGAGCGTCAACATACAGGTGGAAAGGCTGAAGTGCAGTGAATTTCCTGATTGTGTGATTGCGTCGGTGGCTGAAAAGCTGTTAAAAACAATTAACGGAAAAAAGAATGGTAAAAGTGAGGGATCCGCTACCGAAAAAGCAAGACCAATAGTTCTGCCATACATACACACAGTCTCACACAAGCTAAAAAAGATTGCAAATGCACAGAATGTCGAACTGGTTTTCTCGGCTCCGGAAAAACTAATAGGAATGTGTCGAAGGGTTAATGGCTGCAAGGGAAGAAGCCAGAGTAACAATTGCGGTATAAACCACGTTAGAAAGTTTGTGGAATGCAATAAGGAAGTAGTTTACAACATTCCTTTGACATGCGGTAGGAGATACGTCGGACAGACGGAAAGGTGTTTAAATACAAGATTAAGAGAACATCGAAATAACTGTCAACTAATCACGCATCCGGGAAATCTAGCAACACATGTTTCGCAGTGTAAATGTGAGCCGCTTTTCGAGAAAACCACAATCTTGTCGCAGGTACACGATAAAATGGAACGAGTTATAACCGAATCTTACATGATGACACAGGCACATGCCGACGAATGCATCAGCGCACCATCCATTAATCTTTCTTCAAAAGAAATCCACTTCATAGGAACAAACTAACTCATATGTCATGCGCATGCCCATTTGAATATTTTATCTTGCTTCGGGTTTTTGTGATGCTTTCACTTGGGTATATATGTGAGGAAAATGCCTTGAAATAAAACAGTTGTTAGTCTGCGCTCTGTGTTTGTGTGTGTACTCAGTCCGTCCTTGTACGATAAAAAAGCGCGAATTTCCAAGATGCAACACCAACTAGCCCCTGTAGCTGCTCTAATTGCAAAAGTAAACCCTCATTCTACTGCCCACATAACACCTTGTTCTCGTCCAAGATGCAAGACTTGTAAGCACCTTCAAGATGACGTTATAGTTAAAAGCAACGGAAGTGATTACGTCCATCATATAAAATCTAGCTTTACCTGCACTAGTTCAAACGTTATCTACATGATCGACTGTTCATATTGTCAAAAACGATACATTGGCGAAACGGGACAATCTGTTAAATGTTAGATTAAATGGGCATCGCGCGGACACAGCGAAGAAGTTACCCAAAGCAGTGGCACAGCATTTTAATGTAGCAGGTCACAACTTCGAAGATCTGAAACTTTAAATACCGAATCTTACAACACATTTGTAGACAAGTTTACAGAAGCAATATCCAACGCATCCACTACTCACCGCGTGCGCAGTAGGCATACGATTCCGCGAGACCCTTGGGTAACGGGCGCGCTGTTACGTTCCATTAAAACAAAATATAACATGTATCGAAAATTGAAACGTCAACCTTATAACACTTCCTTGAAGGAAAAATACTCTAGGTACTCGCAATATCTTAATACAACGCTTTATGTAGCAAAGAAAAATTATTTTAGCAACTGTGTTCAACAGAACGGGAACGACTCGAAAAAAAACTGGAGCCTTCTCAACCAGTTTCTCGGACGAGACGTAAAACAACACCCACCAGAGAAAATAATTTACAATGATGCCACGTACAACACTGCCGAAAGTATATGTCATGCTTTTAGCGCATATTTTTCTTCCCACACTGCATCCAAAGACAAAGCTTTTGATGCAACATATATACCCCACACAAATGCTTCCTTTTACCTTTATCCTACAGATGAACTTGAGGTTGCTTCAGTTATTTCAAGCTTGCGAAACACAGCCTCCGGAATTGACAATGTTTCTGCGCATGCCGTTAAACTTGTCACAGATATCGTGTCACCAGTTCTCGCTCATATCGTCAATACTATATTCGTCACGGGTGTGTTTCCAGCAAGGATGAAAATTGCCAAGGTACTGCCACTGTACAAATCGAAGGACAAAGAAAGGATCGAAAATTATCGTCCGATTTCAGTGCTGCCATTCTTCAGCAAAATACCTGAAAAAATATTCGCTTCCCGGCTGCATGACTATCTGGAAAAGCACAATATTCTTTCTCGGCACCAATTCGGTTTCAGAAAAGGTCTGTCCACGCAAACTGCAGTTTCAACATTTACAGATATAATTCGTAAGTCAATAGACAATGGCTATCTAGTGGCAGGACTGTTCATAGATTTCGCAAAAGCCTTCGATTCGCTAAATCATGCTATATTAAACGAAAAATTACTTCGCTACGGAATTAATGGATTACCTCTGACGTTAATTCGTAGTTACTTGGAAGACCGGCAACAAATTGTTCAGCTAGGAGATTCTCAGTCCGACAGCACCCTTATTAACATCGGCGTTCCCCAGGGGTCCATACTTGGACCTTTATTTTTTCTACTGTATATAAATGACTTGCCTTCACAACTTTTGTGTGCGACCCCTGTGCTCTACGCAGATGATACTAATCTTATAATAGCTGATACTGAGGAATCCAGCCTAATCAATAAGCTTAACTCTGAATTAGAAATATTGCACCAATGGTGCAACTCGAACGCTCTTCACTTAAACCCAACGAAGACCGTTTTTATTTTATTCCACTCTGAAAAAAAGAAAACGTCTATTCATTCTGACGTCATTTACAATAACCATCCCATAAAACAATCTAGCGAGACAAAGTTTCTTGGTGTTATAATCGACAAACACTTAAAATTTCGCCTTCATGTGCGCTCTGTAGTTAACAAAACTTCATATGGCTTGCATATACTTTCAAAATGTCGCAACTACTTCCCTCCCAACATACTTATCAACCTTTACTACGCATTTGTTCACTGTCACATTAGTTACTGTATAGGGATCTGGGGTTGCACATACAAAACTCATTTGTCACCAGTGTACACGCTTCAAAAAAGAGCCCTCCGCATTTTAGGACCGAACAATATACACATTAAGAGTGAAGATCTATTTAAACGCCTCAACATCCTAAATATCTATGATCTGGTAACATACAACATTGCCTCAATCATGCATCAAATTATCTATGAAAAACTCGTCTTGACAAGTCTCGCTTCACCACTCGCATCGCACTGCCGTGAATGTATCGCGTCGTCGTCTTATTCTGCTTAAGGTAAATACTAATTACGGTCGCTCTACACTAAACTTTAAGGGTACATCTCTTTGGAATAAACTCGATTGTAACCTAACCAGTATAACAAATTTGAAAACATTTCTAAGAAACTTAAAGCACTCCCTTATTGACAATCCATAGCACACTTGCCCACAGTTACCTTTTTCCCTCCCTTTTTTTCCCTCTTAAGATGCCTTTTATATTAAGCATTCCTCGAAAAATTTGTAATTTGTGTGAAATTTTCTTTTGTACTATACTTGTTTGCTATACTTAACTCAGACACTTCTGTTCGATCTTATTACAATGTGTATAATACCTGCTGCTATCGATGTTTTTTACTAGAGCTAACTTCGGTAGGGACCCTTTAACAAATTTGTTGGGTCCCAAAAGTGTGTTTTTTGTAACCAATACATGTGTTATGTTAAATAAACTTTCAAACTTTCAAACTTTCAGTCAAACTTCCGGTCCCCAAGAGACAGAAAATATACAGTCATACCTTATTCACAAGTTCAATACACTCCAGCCAGCAGGTATTCACGTTTGTAAGGGAGCCCTTTAATCTATTCAGTGTGGTACATACACAACGAAAACGAACGAGAGAGAGAATAAAAGATTTATTGGCAAACAAGTGGAGTCTCTAGTGGTTGGACCTCCTAGTCCGGAAGACCGTTGGCTCTTGCCGCCGTCCGGGCTCGGTCGACCAGTGCTTGTTGCTGCCCTGGGTCAGAGCTGGACAGGGTCGCCTCCCACTCGACTAATGTAGGATTATGTTTGGCCGATATATTAGGATTCTGTTGGCACTCCCAGACCATGTGGAATAAGGTGGCCGTCTGGGGACAAAATTTACATTGCGGATTGTACGCCGAGGGATCTATTTTGGACAATATATAAGGATTTGGGAAAGATAATGATTGTAATCGTCTCCACGCGACCTGCGTTGCCTTATCTAATTTAGGATCAGCTGGGGGTAGAGTGCGTCTACTTAGCCTAATGTGTTGCACGATATCGGTATAGGAAAGGAGGGGCTGGGGTCGTCCTGGTCAGCGAGAAGTTGCGCTGTGGAGGAAACAGCGGAGGTCCGGTGTAAGAGTTCGCGGGCGGAGGCGTGAGCAAGCTCATTGCCTCGAACTCCTGCGTGCCCTGGTACCCATAACAGCTGTATCCACTGACCCTCTTGACGAGTGGCCGCAGCCTGCTGCAGTATTGAGTGCGCTAAGCGACCGACTTGACCTCTTGCGAAATTACGATACGCCGCCTGGGAATCCGTGAGGACAAAGGTGGCTTTTGTATTACGCATGGCTAAGGCTATACCGGCTTCTTCCACGGCTGTAATGTCGATTGCAGAAGGGATTAACTCTCGTTCGTTTTCACCACGAAAACGAACGAGAGTTAATACCTTCTTCTAGGCATTTCGAACCTACTAGTTTTAAAATGCCGCGTGCTTCCATTGACAATCATTCAGTGAAACGTACACCCTCCCGTCTCCCGCCCCCTCGCCCCCCGCTTTTTGTTCCTGTTTTTTTCGCGTTTCTTATGACTCACCCAGTCGTCACGGTGGCCTCTCCCCCCCCCTCCCCCACCCATTCTCCCTTCTGGTGGCACGAAGCATATACACACGATAGCTAAGAAATCAAGGCGCTGCGCCGTGCTCCCGACCGGGCTGCAGAAATTAGGCGCCTTTTCCTCTTCAAACCACTACCACCACCAAAGCAGTTCCAGCCTTGAAGAAGACAAGTCCATTTGTCGAAACGTCGGCTCGAGCGCCTACCCCCTGTTTACGGATTTTTAGGGGCGAAGCTCCTTAAAGCGGCACCCGTTCGTCCCTCGTACTGCGTAACCAGTCGTAACGCTATTACCAGATCTTGACCTCCAAGGTGGTGCCGGTGGGAGATTTCTCCTGTGCGTTGTTGAACAATAAAAAATTCGCAGCGTGCGCGTTAACTAAAACCCGAATTCTTCTGTCTATCATTCCCCATTAGCAGCCGTTGGCATGTTCCAGTAGGAAACGTTAGTAGAAGTAGAAGTGTAAGTGTTAGCTAAAAGCCGACTTCTTCTGTCTCTCATTCCCATTAGCAGCCATTGTTTACCTCTAAGGTAGTGCCTGGTGAGATTTCTCCTGTGCGTGATTAAACAATAAAAATTTTGTTCAAAACGCCGTTGATTGATGAAATAAACCAACGAAAGACGCCAGATGTTTTCTAAAAGCAAAACGAAAAGACGCCAGATGTTTCTAAAGCAAAACGAAAAGACGCCAGCTGCTTAACGAAAGACGCCAGATGTTTTCTAAAGCAATGATTTTCTAAACAATGAAAATTCACAGCGTACATGTAAAATTAAAGTGAGCTGCAAGTCGTCAAACTCTCATCGAACCTTTAGTATAAACGCGCCCGATCTGACGTCGGTGATGATGTACTGGGCAGAATTCACGGAAGATTCACGGTTTACCGATGAACCTCCGCAGCTTCGCCCACTCATCATCATTCACTCCGTGGGTATGCTGTGATTTTTTTCATCACACATACACATGGTGTGATATTGTTGGTGACAAGCCAAAGAGGGCATTGACTTGGCCACAGCATTGCTGTTTTTTTTTAGATGCGAAGTATCTTATGGCGGAGTTCAATCCAGTGGTGGTAGTGGTGTGCGGCGTGACCACCCTTACTGCGCATGCGCATACCCTCTCCACTCGCCCTCTCCCTCCCCCTCTTCACTTTCCCTCTCCCCTCCCCTTTCCACTCTCCCTTTGAAACGCAGGCTAGACATGCCGAAATTCTCTCCTGCGCAACGCCGCGATGAGCACCAGCGCATGCGCATCTCCTCCCCCTCTCTCTCCTCTCCTACGCTGTCCCCCACTCGCACGCCTATCGACCGCGTTCCCCGCTCGCCCTGTGAGAATTAACGGCCAGGCTAGAGGGAAGACAAGACGCGCGTAGCGTTCCTATTCGCGTTCCACGACGCGAGGTAGGTAGCATGCACAACGAACGCCAACGGAACGCGATCGTGCAAGTGCTCCGGCTTCGCATCGCCTCATGGTCCCCTTTAGCGGGAAATGGTGTAATTGTTTTGGATTGAGTGTTGCCTCCAACCTATGAATGATGCGTTTCATGGGTCTCCAAGCAGTAATTGAACAATCCAGCTTCTCAAGTAACGCATGTTTTTGGCATAGACGGTTTATAAATTTAAAGAACGTTTAAACTGCACGAAGAAGATGACACGTTACACACATAACACGCACACATATGAAGTGCATACTTTCAAGTGTGTTTATTTCTTGAAGGTAGAACATTTATAAGAGTTGACATAGAGCTGTTGCACTGATAATCTAACAGGCTGTGAAAATGTGGCAAGACCACGGGCACATTACAATTCCAGAAGGTGACCATCTAAGAAATTTATTTCCTTTGTCATTTTTCTTCGATGAAAAAGCGTTGATGACATCTGTTCTCGTTTTTGCCTTAGAAAGGAATTTAGTTTTTTTCCAGCTCAGGAAAACAGCTCATGGTGTCACAGTTCTTGCATTGTAATGCACGATTACTGCCCGAGCCAGTGCGCATGGATTGGTTGTGTTCCTGCACGCAATAATTGAAGCAGCGGCCGGTTTAACCAATATACGACTGACCATAGGACAATAGAATTTATTAAATAATATTTGACATGCATTTTGTCTACTCATTCTTGTGGTCCTCTCTGCACGAGCCTTGCTTGTTTTTTTCCTTTAGTCAGCAGAGGGCACACTTTAAGTTTGCATGACACTAAAACACAACGCACATTCCGTACCTTTCTGCTACCTTTTTGGTGTTGTGTGAGAGGCAATCCAAACAACTTAAAGTGGTTGTTGAATGAAGTGTTCCTGTTTCCTTTCTGTAGATTTCATTTTCTGAAGTAGGCTTTCAGAAGTGCTGCGGATTAGGTGATCTGGGTAACCGGTGGACAGCAGGCACTCAACCTGACTTAAAACTGGCTACAGCTGTGTGTGCACAGGATTTCTGCAGGGCTGAGAGGAAGCTAGACATGATGATGCCTCGTTTCATGAGTTTGGATGCGCGCTCTTGTAAGACAACAGACTTGTTAGACCTTGGGTTGTACGACCAGCAAACCAGGGTGTCGGTGAAATGCAGTTTAAAATCTAGAAACTGGGTGCAGTTGATCTTCGTCAACAAACTGTTCGAAGTACTGAGCACAGCGATGTTTAGACACGAGGTGGAACTGCGGGTGCTCTGTGATGCATCCTTCAGCCTGCGCAGCAGTGACAGGGTCTCCGATCTCTCGACAGCAGAGGCACTCCTCGCTGAAGTTGTCGAGTACCACACAATGTTCGCAGTCGCACCTGAAACAGCACCAAACAAGCGCTCAAAAACTTCACGTTGGGTTGCGTTTATAAGATAGTGCACGCAATACATAGCTGCTGGAGGCGCGTTTTTGCGTAAAGTATCGTTGGTCGGGACCTGCGCATGACAAGGTAACAGGGATCATTCGGTCGTGGTGGAGTCCGATTAAGATCTAATTCCTTGATCAAAATTTAAATAGCTTCCTTGCGGTGTCGATCGTAATAAATGAGTTATATCCTGGTCCGGGTGAGTAGGTGTTGGTTGACGTGCAATACAGGTGTCGCAAGGCGCGCTTTTCACAGTTATCGAGTCCAATCGGAATCAATTTTTTCAATCGCGACCGGCTCCCGGTTGCGGTCCCTATCGCGGCTCGAATGCGATCGAAAGCGCACCGTGTGACGAAACATTCAGCGCGAATGGCGCATTCGTAGACACGATAGCGTAGACACCGCCGCGGACTGCGCTCAGTGACATCGCCCTGATACTACATAAATAAAAAGCCGCAGGAGAGATTGCACAGCGCACGCGGACGGACTTCTGGCCCTATAGGTAAACCCTCGCTTCGTCGTGTTGATGCACCATGCTACTTACGAGGCACCTAGCAGAAGCATCATTTCTTTTTCCTGAACGGAAGAAATACGTGGGCAGTTAAACGCTTCAGCACTTACCAGTCAGTATGGGTGTCAGTCGCGAATAAAGCACTTCACCGACGACGTCGCTTGACTGACTGGCCGCCTCGGCTTCCGTCTGCGAAAACGAGGCTTCGCTCTCCGACGGCGTGCGCTGAAACACTAGCCGCGCGAGCTCGGAGAAGCATATCGCGCTCTTCTTGGGTGAAGTCGCTGAAATGTAAACCCGTTTCCCTTGCGAGGTCTTCGTTCCAAGTTTCCGCGGGTTCAATCTGCACTGCTATCCATCGCAACCATGATCACAGAAAACACGGAAGCATCCATGAACCAACGGTAGCGGCCGCTTACGCATGCGGTGACGTATCATCGCTGAGAGCAGTGAAAGCAGTGAGGACACAGCTCCAGCGCCAGATTTGAGGCAAGAGAAATTGAGGAAGAGATATTTGGTCTTTGATTACAAATTTCCCCACTTATAAGTCATCCTTTTGCACCGAACAAAAACATGCACGCATTCTCGAATGCCCATCTTTCGTCCCGTAGCAACTTCGTGTTGCTCTTTAGTGTCCCTTTAAGCAAGCAGAGGCACGTTAGCAGTGACCTCGCGCGACTTAGCAGACAGAAAGGTACCCGCATGTCGTCACCACGACACTCTCCGACATTGCCGATGTTTAGACGACTTGCTCGCCGGTGCGCCTTCTGCTACACTGCACAGAGAACCCAAACGCACGGCTGTGCAGCTGTTCGGGGCACGGTAGCAGACTTCGCACCAGGGAGGATGTCCGTCATAACCTTCACAACTGCTTGCTTCGTCATCATTATCGGCATGACTACGCACTCTGCAGGGTCTCTCCCATGTTTTGCCATTAAGCCCGGTCCTGTGCTTGCTGGAGCCCCCTCAGTCTTCCTAATATTGCCACATGCCATCATGTGTGAGCAACGCCTCCTAATAAACTGCCTGTAACGTGAACTCGATGCCCTACCTCTCGGATTTTCCTATCCCTCTTTGTTGCGGAGGTGAGCGCATCTCGCGGCGTTCCCTTCTACACGCGTTATCGGCGCCCGAGATACATCCAAGCCGCTTAACGCCATGTAATGTGACTATAGGCGGTACTGTGGCGAGCGCTCTCATACGGCGCCTGGTTGCAACACGCGGCAGGACGTGTGGCCTCCACGATCGGCTCCGGCAGGAGGCTTTCTATGCAAAAGAGAGCGACGTTATAGACATGTCGTTAAATTAGGCGTTGATGTGAGCCATCCGCGACGCCTGGCGACACTGTACGCAAGCGTTATATTTGTTATAAATAGAGCAGTCTTCTTGTGTCCGTGTGCCGACGCTCTATGCAAGACGCTCATTATTTGGTGTCAGCAGCGGGTCGCGACCATGACTGAACTACACCAACACCTCCTCTATACTCAAGCATATAGGAGGTGTTGACTACGGCCGCGCGAGCCACTGCAATTGGGCGACAACGCAGCGGCGCCCTGGCAGACATTCAAGCAACGCATTCAGCTGCTGTACCTGATATAAAGGCGCCCGTCAAACCACGCAGTAATGAGCAGAAAGCTCCAATATTTTTGCACGTCGCGGGTCATAAAGCAATTGATGTGAATACCCTGAATCTGATGCAGGAGCAATTGAAATCATAATGCAGTGGTGCGCGAAAGAACCAACACACGAAGGAAGGCAAACGAAACCTTGCCTTCCTTCGTGTTTTCGTTCTTTCGCGAACCACTGCATTCAGATGAGTTACCAGCTCCCCCAGCAGTTCGTGCCTCTCAAGGAATTGAAAGTCTACCACCCTTTCGTTAAAGCGTTTACAAACTACTGCTTGCTCAAGTATAGTAGGACTTACGAACGCCATTTGTTTCGCTAGCGCAGTCAGGCACACGGAGAGCCATTTGAAAAGTTCTTTGGGAACTTGAAGCCAAAAGCGAGAACGTACAACTTCTGTGATTTACGAGACTCCATGCAGAGAATTGTGTGCGGAAATTTGAGCTGCGTGAAAAACTTCTTCGAAAGAAGGTCACCACCCTGGTCACAGCAGTGGAATGCTGCAAAGCTGAGCAACTGGCTGGATCGCAAAATGAGGCGTGGGCTGAGGAAAACGACCCAGGTAGCACACATTGTCTACAAAACGTCCATTTTAGGAATAATTGGCATAAAACGGATTCTAAGCCAATTTCGACGTTCATAAATTTCCCAGAAAAGCAGTATTGTAACTGTCTTTGGTTACGTTTAGAAAATGCACTTTTCTATACCATTTTTGTCTGCAATGTCTTGTAAAAAGCTATTTCAAGACGTTTGTTGGATTCTTAGCCAAAGTTATTCCAAAACAGCGCACAAACGGGACATGAAAGATACCACAATACACAGGCACTGTTTAGTGTGGTATGCCCCGTTTGTGCGCTGCTTTGGAATGTGTATGTACCAACAAGCCCGCTTAGCCACCGTATTCTAAACCAATTTCGACGTTTTAAAAACGTCTTGGTTGTGACGTCTAGAAGACGCAATTAATAAGACGTTTGCTCGCCGAGTAGCGGATCACGCGCCATTTGGTCCATGCATGCATGGCGTGCATGAACCACCGCGAATTGAAATTTCAACTCGAGCCCGCACACGCCATCTCTCTGTGCGATAAAGAAAGCAACGCGCAAAAGGATAAAGGCCTGTGGTGTCGACATTGCATCAGCAATCATGAAGACCTCAGCTGTTCGTTAACCAGTAAACTTTACGTAATTTACTGTAATTAAGCCGCAGCGATAACCGTCTAACTTCCTCACGAAGGCCTTAGCGCTGACTGTGTCCATCCGCGCGGCTGTTGTCTGCAATGGCAGTTAAGCTCGCCGGTCATGCCCTCTTTTGCCATATTTCGTGCTTATGTCGTAATTCATAGAGGCTATAAACGCAGCTGTGGAGCAACTATACTTCGCTGCGTGTTCAACTTGTGGACCCGAATGCAAGTACGTCTCTGTGGAGCGATTGTTACGCTGACTGACGCTCAGGCCTAGTCGCGTAAGATTCTTTGCAGAAAAACTCACTCATCAGCTTGCCCGCGGGACAACTTTCTTGTATGCTCGGGGCACGGACGTGTTACGCTCATCTGGATTAGTTTTCTGTGGATTCACAGATTCTGTAAACCACGGGCTTCTCTCATTTTTGAAGGTAAGTTCATTTTTATTGCATTTGCGCTAAGTATTTTAGAACTATGACGAATGAAAAAGCCTGCTCCATTTCATCACGGGTTGCGTGTGCGACATGTTTCAGCTGTACGTGACTGTGGAATTTATACAGCATACTTGATAAAGCTGTCGAAACGTAATTGCCGGTCATGGTTTCTGATCATGTTCGAACGGACATGAGCGGAAACTGAATTTATATTTGTTAACCCAATTTCAGTAAAATTACTATGTTTTTTCTTGGCCGCTTGATGGGGTAGTCCCAAGTAGACATTAGCTTAAGCTGCGTGTGCCGCGTAATAGGCAGTTTTAGAATAGGGTACGGAAAGGTAGCGTTCGTTGGGCGCGTGTGCTGTATCCACCAGGGTGTCGGAACGGAACGAAAACCGAAAACGAAAAACGACAAAAACGATATTTTTGACCGGAACGAAAACGTAACCGAAACTTTATCTATTATTTCGTTCCGGAGAGAAACCGAAATTTTTTCAATCGTTTTTCGGTTCACGAGAAAACTTCGCAGTCCGGAACAACTGAGTTCATGCAATTTGAGCATACCTCAGGGTACAGTATTAACGCGTACCTCAGGCGGCAATTCCAAAGCAAAGATATGTTGAAATTGTGCGAAAAACGAAAACAGTGGCAACCAGAGATGTTGATATTAGCGCAAGTGGACTTTTGCGGGCCTGTCACGCAGGCCAAAGTGGAGAGGGCATTGTCAGCGCTGAAGTTTGTTACAGCGAACGCTCTTATGAGATCACAACAGCTGATTTTGGCACCAGAGTTGTCCGCCGCCGCCCGTGTCCCTGACCACTATCGCGTGAAGTAAGGAAAAATAAAATGAGAAACAAATTTATAGGATCGGATGGGATTTTAACCCGCGCCCCCTGCGTGGCAGTCGAGTCTTCCACCACAGCGCCACGCTGGTGCTTATAACTCCTTCGCAAAAATACTCTACACAGGCGTCATGTCGGGCAAGGAATCGATGTTAACATATGTAATACAGCGTGGCAGAAGAGTAAAACGACAACCAGCCATCACACAATGCTAATTCCGCAAAGAGTGTGTGGTTTAATGCTTCCCACCCACTGCAAAGTGCTCAGCCATAATTCATCGTCATCAGCCACAGCACAAAGCGCACATAATGCCTTACAGATGTGTAGCGGCTACCACGATTCTCCGAAGAATCACGAAAAATGACATAGTGGGAACTTCGGTACTTGAGAAAAATTACGATGATTTATGGCGTAGTAGGTACCCTGCATGTGTACTTGTATCAGCTGCCCTAAGAGACTTTACAACGGGCTCTACAAAGTCCGCTCTTCCAACTTTCGCTGTGACTGTGGTGAACATTCCGCGCAGGCCTGGCAATCTTTTTATCAAAACAGCGGTCTCGCACATCACAGAGTGCATTCAGTGACGTGCTGCTTCTGAGATCGTGCTCACTCCCTTGACACAAAGTACTGAGCCCACTAAAAATCGTGATTGAATTTGTAAAAAATAAATACTATGACTTTGAAGGGTATACTGGTTCGTGCAAGTAGGTAGGAATTCATCGTACAGTTACTTCCGCTCCTCTGAAGAACGTGTTTTACCCTTGTCCCGCTTTCTTAGGAGGAAGGCAAATAACTACATCACAAATCAAATGTGTTTTTTTTTATGATTACTTAAGCTTCAAATTTTTCCATAAAAAGAAACGTTACGAACCGTTACGGAACATTTTTTTTTCGTTCCGGAACAGAAACGGAACGAAACTTTTTGCAGTGGAACGAAACTAAAACCGAAACGAAAAACATTTCGTTCCGACACCCTGGTATCCACCACTACGCAAGAGTACGCAAGAGGCTGGCGTACGACGCATGCGCAGTAACCAGTTTTAGAATAGGATAAGCAAAGATAGCGTTTGTTGCGTACCCAGCGTATAACGCGTGCGCTGTGGCGTCGAACGCTAACACAAAGCTCTGCGCACCCAATTCTAAAACGCAATAGTTGGAAGTTACGTGATGTGTTATCTGTTTTAATGTGCCACTGCAGTTTGTGGATGAGGGAATCTTTGCAACGACAGAGTACTGGTTCATGATTCTTTCCACAGTATTATCTGCATGGAACGAGAGGATGGGCACGCTTTTCTGTTATTTGCGAATTTGACGGCCGTCAGGTCGTTTGACGCCACTCAAATCTCCTTGGCTGCTCACAGCATTTGAACTGAATCTACAATATTCCCTCATGAGGTGACGTGGTTTCCCACCCACATGGGCGCCTCCGTCGACGGCATCGCCATCCCCAACGAAGTGGCTCACGCTCGGGCGCGAGGACTCATTCTCCGCCCCGGGCAAACGACCCCTCCACACGCTGCGGGAGAGGGGGGTGGCGATGGCGCCGACGGAGACCCTTTGACCACCGTTGAACACGGAGACCCGTTGACCGAGGTCACTTCACACTATAGGCTAGGCAGGAAATCCTTTCCAGATCCGCACAGAGAGTTAACTCGGAAGCAGGTGTTCGCCCTCCGACGCCTCCAGACTAGATCGTTCGCCTCACCGGCCACTGTGGCCTTGTACACAGACATTTCGCCAAAGTGCTCAACGTGCGATCAGCTAGCGACTTTTTTTTCCATTTAATGTGGCGGTGCCCCCACTTGCGCGTTTGCACACGAAGGCATTACGTTAACAAAACAGAATTCGTTAAGTGCATCGCAAGTCCAGATCTTGCGAATAAACTCCGGGCAGTCCAGGGAGCCTATGCGATCAGGAACCTTTGGCTCCCGACACCTTCACGGGCGATGCCCTCCGCGGGTTTTTGTAGCGTTAGCTACACTGGCCTAGCCGAGCCAGTTTCGCATGGCTCCTCAAGAGCCGTGCTGCGCATGCGCGAGGATCAGTGATGTCACACAGCTGACGCATCGGAGCCGGCACCTCCGGCGTACTCCGCCGCTGCCGCGCGCGACTCGCTGCCACCGATCTGCGCTTTCCAGAGTAGTGACGTCGTAGCCGACGCAGACGTACTGGCGCCGGCGCGCGCGCAGCTATTCGCCTTCGCTGTGCAGTCGCCGTGTGACACTGCGCTGGAGCCGCTTGATACCGCCTCCGACTGGCGTTTGCCAGTGTGGTTTAGCCATGCAGAAGGAGAGCGCAAATGCTGCTCAACGGCACAGAAAGCGGAGAAGCTTCACTAATCGGATCCCGAAGTATTTGCCGGGCAAACGAAACATACATGTGCCACATAATATGTATACCATGTGTGTGTCATTGGAGCAGCAGTATGCATGATAATCAAGCTAATTCTAGACAATCAGGAAAGCTAAGAACAATCAGCTGAACCTTTGCTAACGCTACATTATGCCTGGCATAGCCGAGCTAAGCCACTGCAACTTTTAGGAACCCTCGTCGAGGACACAATAGAGTTGCTCTGTCTGTCTGTCTGTCTGTCTGTCTGTCTGTCTGTCTGTCTGTCTGTCTGTCTGTCTGTCTGTCTGTCTGTCTGTCTGTCCGAGGGCATGAGAGTCAAAGAGGCGTTTCACAGGGAGGAGTTCGGCATTTTTTCTCAGTGCTGTGATTTCTGAGTGTTGCCTTGACTATCTCGATGCGCTTTCGGATTGTGATTTTTGTTTCACCTTCTCTGTCAACGTCCTCCTTTCTCTGTAAAGCTACCCCACGTAGTGCGTGACAATACCTTTAGAATATTCATGGTTTTATGCACTTGTTTTTTATGTACCTAATGTGTGAAATAAACATACGTTTCGTGTCTAGAATTAGCCCTAGGAACATATGCTCCGTTTTTACCGACAGACGCTTACCATGTAGGTCAATGTCTTGATCGGGATGGGGGCCTCTCTTTCGGGTGAATAGGACGCAAGTGCTTTTTGAGCATTCATTGAAAACCCATTCTTGTCTGCCCATTTAGAGACCTTGTTCAAGCCCAGCTGAACCTGCCGCTCACATTTTGAGAGGTTGCATGATTTATAACCAATCTGCACGTCGTCAACATATGTGCAATAAAAGATATTTCGTGGAATGCACAGACGTAGCGAATTCATTTTTATAATAAAAAGCGTGCAACTCAGGACAACACCTTGCGGCACTCAAGTTTCCTGGACAAATATTTGGTACAAGACATTACCCACTAGAACACGGAACGTGCGCTTGGACAAATAGCTTTCGATTATGGTCAGCATCTTTCCTCGGACACCTAAGTGTGAGAGGTCTCGCAGTATGCCAAAGCGCCATGTGGTGTCGTAGGCCTTTTCCATATCGAGGAACACTGAAAGAAAGAATTGGTTGTGGACAAAAGCGTCGTGAATTTGTGCGTCGATACGGATAAGGTGGTCAGAGGTAGATCTACCCTCTCGAAAACCGCACTGGTATGGGTCAAGTGATTTGTTTGCTTCGAGCAAATGTACAAGTCGGCGGTTTATGATCTTTTCAAAAAGTTACAACGGCAGCTTCTTAGAGCAATGCGCCTGTAGCTCGCAACGGAGGATGGTCCTTGCCCTGTTTTGAAATCGGAATAATAATGGCTTCCTTCCAGGCCGAGGGGATCTCGCCGGAGAACTAAACTGCATTATACAGGGAAAGG
This sequence comes from Rhipicephalus sanguineus, assembly GCF_013339695.2. NCBI lineage: Eukaryota > Metazoa > Arthropoda > Arachnida > Ixodida > Ixodidae > Rhipicephalus > Rhipicephalus sanguineus. The sequence goes on along the minus strand of NC_051177.1, from coordinate 232,676,352 downwards.
AGGGCTTTTTGTGTTTCAAGTGGCAGGTGTTTCAACATTTCATATACAACACGGTCGGAGCCTGGGGCGGAATTATTGCAGCAATTAAGCGATGCTTGTAGCTCAGCAACGCAGAAAGATTAATTGTATGCTGCATTTTTTGTGGATTTGCGCTCTAGTTTTTGTTTTTCGATTCTTGTTTCGTATCGCTGGAAAGCTTCAGTATACTGCGACGAGCTGGACACCTGTTCGAAGTGTCCGCCGAGGAAGTTTGCCTGGTCTTCCAAGCTGTCGCCTTGTGTGTTAACTAGAGGAAGTGAATGTGCTTATCGACCTGCTACCCTACCAACCTTGTTCCAGACTTTAGCCTCCTGTGTATATGAATTGATTCCCGATAAAAACTTCTGCCAACTTTCCCTTCTGGCCTGTCAGCGCGTTCTCCTGCTTTGGGACTTTATGTTCTTAGAAATGTTCAAATTCTGGGCTGTTGGAAGTCTCGAAGTAACCTCCACGCTTTGCATCGTAACTTATTTTAGCGCACACTGACACACGGACACAGAAAAGAAGGGTACACCACAAGCGCTACTATCAACTGAAGGTTTTATTCAGAAAAGGAACATTTATATATCAAAGTAGTCGCCCTCTGCCCATGCGCACCGTCGTAGTTTCAAATCCATGTCATCGTACCGTATCTCATGTGTTCATTATCCGCTTTAACAGTGACACTTCTTTTTCGAAAATTGTCACTGACGGGTGGCTGATACAGGATGATTGCCTAATGTTGATGTGAAATGCCTCCGCAATCTCTCGTGCGGTGCGATCATGGTGCTTAAACAAAATGATTGTATTTGAAAAGCGCGCCTCGCAACCACACTTTGCACAGTGTAAGGCCAAATGCGTTAGCGGCCTGCCCTTTAAAAATGACTGGTGCTCCCTTAAGCGAATATTTATGCAGCGACCAGTCTGCCCCACGTACACTCGTCCGCATGTGAGAGGAATACAGTAAACAAGGTTAAACGCACATGGAACAAAACAGACCTTGTGCTTAATCTTCGCAAGTTTGTGCGCCTCCTCGTCCAACATCTTCCAGCTTCTTCTTAACCATGGGGCACAGCTTGGCTAGTTTATTCTTGGCCGTGAAAACAACATCTAGCCCATACTTATGGGCGGTCTTTTTAATTCGGTGTGACAGCGCATGTACGTAGGGTATCACCGCTACTCTGCCCCGTTCCTGTTCCTGCTGTTGATCTTGGCTGCCTTTTATATGCTTAATAAGGCGCCTGCAACTTTCCTGCAAAACAGACTCGGGAAGCCGGCGTGTTTTAGCCTAATACTAGCTCCCTGAAACTCTCCTGTGCCAAATGATGACACGACTTGGTAACAGCGGATTTTAGACAGGATATGGCCACTCCGTTTTTTTATTACCTTGGAATGGAAGGAAGTGGGTAGCTCAGAAGGGGTTTTTGTGATCGGGGAGCGTACTTAAGCATGTATGGTCGGCTGAAAAATATAGCATAAGGTCTAAAACTGCAAGGTGTTTTAACAGGGTACCTCGTAGGTGAATTTCAGCCCTCCTCCTTTTGCCTCAAAGGCTACCAGAACATCCTGCACAAACGTATCTAATGGCACATTGCTGCCCAGTACCAAGTAATCATCTACGAAGCGGAATACCGTATTGGCAACCCCCTGTAGAACTGGCAGTAAATTCACGGTCCCATTCTACTTAAAAAAATATCACTCAGTACGGGTGCAACTTTTGATCCGATACGGACTCCAGATTTTTGAATAAACAGCTTATCCTTGAAGTCAACGAAGGTGTGGTTCAAGTAAAAACTGAGCAGCTCTAGAAAGCTTTCCACTGTAATACCACAGTCGTTCCTAAAAACAATGTTCCTTTTCTGAATAAAACCTTCAGTTGATAGTAGCGCTTGTGCTGTACCCTTCTTTTCTGTGTCCGTGTGTCAGTGTGCCCTAAAATAGTTACGATGCACTCATACCAACTAGCTCGTCTTTCAGTATTACTTCAGTTCATTTCTAGTTCTACGAGCTCTTTTTCAGTGTTACCTTACCTAGACGTGTCTAACCCCGTCGCCTTGGCCCCCGTCATCGCCCTATGTGAGTGCAAGGCGAGAGTTTATGGATGGCACTCAAGGAAAAAATTGTGTCCACCCGAGCGCAAGGACTGTGTGGGTTCCTCCCCCCTCGGCAAACCCATACGACGCGGCTGTGCAAGATGGTTCGGGGTTGAGTGCAGGACACAAGTGCGGCACTTTCAGGGATTGTCTAAGAGCGGCCTGCGTGAACCCTACCACGGGTAAGCTAAACCTGTGGAAGTTACGAAAGTGGACAACGCATGTTGACAGAATTACGGAGTTAGTGTGGAACAATGTCCGTCCAACCCTGCAGGCTCCTAAGAAGGATGTGCCTCCGGAGGAAAACTTCTGGTGTTAGGGGACGTACCTTGAGTGGAACGTGAACGAGATGTGCTGAAACTTGGACCTAAGTTCTGTTTAGATTCTTCTATGGGTACCTGGAATGTTGGCTATGACGCGAAATGCAGCGAGGTATGTAGCGGATACGGACAGGGATCGTTTTGTTTCCGAGGGTGTTGATGCCCGTTATCAGGCGGGTCCGCTAGAGAAAGGAAGAGCCTCTTTGGGACGGTTATCTGCCGCGTTGGAAAAAAAGCGTGCATATCTCCTTGAATCGGACAAGGAAGGCCACTTTGTGGTTCTTGACCCGTCCATCTTTGCGGAAAAGTCGTTAACCAGCCGTCCGCAAGAACTTCAGGAAGTACGTGATAATGCAACCAAGGCAAAATCACGCATTCTCGAAATGTGCAATCGGTGTGAATTTGGCAGGTCTAACTGCCTCCGTCAGGAAAGAAACCCGATCCACATTGAATCTTTTTTTTGCCGCCAAGGCTCACAAGCCAGGGATACCCTTTCGCTCGATTGTTTCGGAGCGAGGTACATGGCAAAAGGCCGTCTCCACGTACCTTCAAAAACACCTTGGATCTTTGAAGATCCTGACCCGTTTTCCGTACGTAACTCAGCTGCAGTAACTGATTACTTTTCGAATTCTGATTGCACCAATTGCTACGGAATAATATAGATATAGAAGACTTGTTTTACTCTCTCCCAGATGATCTTTTGATGGCGCGAGTTGCAGGACTGCATTGTACAGGATAACGATGAAATTGTTTTTAGGAACGACTGTGGGATTACAGTGGAAAGCTTTCTAGAGCTGCTCAGTTTTTACTTGAACCACACCTTCGTTGACTCAAGGATAAGCTGTTTATTCAAAAATCTGGAGTCTGTATCGGATCAAAAGTTGCACCGTACTGAGTGACCTTTTTTAAGCAGAATGAACCGTGATTTACTGCCAGTTCTACAGGGGGTTGCCAATACGGTACTTCGCTTCGTAGATGATACTTGGTACTGGGCAGCAAATGTGCCAATTAGATACGTTTTGTGCAGGATGTTCTGGTAGCCTTTGAGGCAAAAGGAGGAGGGCTGAAATTTCACCTACGAGGTACCTGTTAAAAACACCTTGCAGTTTTTAGCATAGCTCGGCACACTCACTCATGAGTGCACTCACTCACACTCATTTGAACGTTGTGAGTGTGAGTATGAGTGAGGCTCATGAGTTTGAGTGGACGTGAAGTGTGAATGTGAGTGAGCATTCATGAGTTGAGTAGGCGTGAGTGTGAACGTGAGTGAGTACTCATGAGTGTGAGTAGATGTGCGTGTGAACGTGAGTGAGCACTCATGAGGGTGAGTAGGCGTGAGTATGAACGTGAGTGAGTACTCATGAGTGTGAGTAGTTGTCAGTACTGAACGTGAGTGAGTGCTCATGAGTGTGAGGGGACCGTGAGTGTGAACGTGAGGGAGCAGTCATGAAGGTGAGTTGTGTGAGTGTGAACGTGAGGTGAGTACTCATGAGTGTGAGTAGATGTGAGTATGAACGTGAGTGAGGACTCATGACTGTGAGTGGACGTGAGTGTGAACGTGAGTGAGCACTCATGAGTGTGAGTAGTCGTGAGTATGAACGTGAGTGAGCGCTCAGGAGTGTGAGTGGACGTGAGTGTGAACGTGAGTGAGCATTCATGAGGGTGAGTTGGCCTGAGTGTGAACGTGAGTACTCATGAGTGTGAGTAGATGTGAGTATGAACGTGAGTGAGTGCTCATGAGTGTGAGTGGACGTGAGTGTTAACGTCAGTGAGTGCTCATGAGAGTGAGTAGTCATGAGTATGAACGTGAGTGAGCACTCATGAGTGTGAGTAGGTATAAGTATGAACGTGAGTGAGTGCTCATGAGTGTGAGTAGGCGTATGAAAGTGAGTACTCGTGAGTGTGAGTGGTGTGAATGTGAGTAAGCACTCATGAGTGTGAGAAGGCGTGAGTGTGAACGTGAGTGAGTACTCATGAGTGTGAGTAGACGTGCCCATGAACGGGCGTGAGTACCAATGAGTGCGAGTAGTGTGAGTAGGCGGTGAGTATGAGCGTGAGTGAGTACTCTTGAGTGTGAGTTGAAGGGAGCTGTATGTGAGTAAGTATTGACGAGAGTGATGGACCTGAGAATGAACGTGAGTATCGACTGTATGTTTGCCATGAGTATAACGTGAGTGATTACCGATGACTGTGAGTAGACGTGAGTGTGAACGTGGGTGAGCTCTCATGAAAGTGAATAGACGTGAGTATGAATGTGAGTATCGACGAAGGTAAGAGGACGCGCACTATGAACGTGAGTGACTACCGATGAGTGTGAGTTGGCGTGAGTATAACAGTGATTGAGTGCTCGTGAGCGTGAATAGACCTATGAACGTGAGTGAGTACCAGTGAGTGCGAGTAGGCGATAGTGAACGTGAGAGTACTGATTTGTGTGAGTAGGCCTAGTATGAACGTGAGTGGGTACTCATGTGTGAGTAGAAGTGAGTACGAACGTGAGTGAGTGCTGATGATGTGAGTATACATGAGTATGAACCTGACTGAGTGCCGGTGAATGTGTGTATCGACGGCTGTGAGTGGAAATGAGAATGAACGTAAGTGAGCCCCGATGAGTGTGAATATAAACGAGTATGCAAGTGGGTGAGCACCAATGAGGGTGAGTGGGAGTGAGTATGAAAGTGAGTGTGTACCTAAATGTGCGAGTAGAGTGAGTATGAAAGTGAGAGCCGATGAATGAGAGTAGACGAGAGTATGAAGATGAGTGATTACCGATGTGTGTGAGTATACGCGAGTGTGAACATGAGTTCTGTGAGAATGATAATTGAGTGTGAACACGACCTGTGAAGCTTGAGTAGATATGGACATAACGTGCGAATGTATGACTGTGAGTATGACTGTAATTGAGTGGACTGTATCAACATGAGTTAGCGCCATTAGTGGGAGTAGACCCTATATGGACGTATCGGTTAGTGTGGGTAGGTAAATAAAACTGAGTGATTGAGGACCATGGTGTGTGCCTTGCGTGGTAGTCGGCATGACTTTGAATGTAAGAGTGAGAGTTGAGGTTAGTATGAAGGTAAGTTAAAAGCACCAAGGATGTGTGTCAGGGGTCGGCAAAGTTTATGGCACAAACTCACCTCGTTCACTCAAAAAATATGCTGCTTCTTATGGGCTCACTTGGTCTCAAACTCGCTAAAACACTATTCAGCCAAGCTCACTCACATTCAGGCTAAAGAGGTTTCCTCAGCCGGATTCACGTGGACATAGAGAGCATCAGATTTTTCTCCAAGTGAACGCAGCGGACTCCACCTAACAATATTGAGAACTGCCAGGCTCGCTGGGACTCACACGTCACCAGTCGTCGTCCCAACGGTTTCACTCAACGACTACAAAAAAAAACAACGACCATAGCTCGGCACACTCACTCATGGGTGCACTCACTCACACTCACTCACACTCATTTGAACGTTGTGAGTGTGAGTATGAGTGAGTACTCATGAGTGTGAGTGGACGTGAGTGTGAACGTGAGTGAGCACTCATGAGTGTGAGTAGGCGTGAGTATGAACGTGAGTGCCTATGAGTGCGAGTAGGTGTGAGTGTGAACGTGAATGGGTGTGTCTATGAGTGTGAGTAGGCGTGAGTATGAACGTGAGTGAGTGCCTATGAGTGTGAGTAGGCGTGATTATGAACATGAGTGAATGCTTATGAGTGTGAGTAGGCGTGAGTATGAACGTGCGTGAGTGCCTATGAGTCTGAGTGGGTGTGAGTATGAACGTGAGTGAGTGCCTATGAGTGTGAGTAGGCGTGAGTATGAACGTGAGTGAGTGTCTATGAGTGTGAGTCTGCGTGAATATTGCTACATGTAGGCTGCCGGAATCCATATTGTCGACGCGCGTGTGCGCCCGACGAAGAGGACGAAGGTCGTTAGCTGCTCGAGCTCGGAGCCGGATGCTCAGCGCTGCAGCCGTTCTTGAAAATATATCTTGTGAATAGCGACTTGTAAAGCGACTGTCACTCACGTAACATATTTGGTGGAGGTGCGGGGTAAATATCTGGCTGAAGAGGAAGGTCCAAGCAAAGAGTACCAGCGGAACAGTCTATCAGGGCAGAATGGGGTCGACAGGAAGCCATCCCAGGATGAGGTCATGAGGACAATTATGGAGCACCGTGAAGAGACAGGAACGTAACGGTCGCTATGCTTATGCGAGCTGTACACATTCCAGTGACAGGAACAGTTCCGCCATCGGCGACGCGTACAGCTTTTGTAGTAGCAGGTGTGAGGACTTTTTCATCGGCGACAAAGACGAGCACTGATTATGGACACGTGAGCTCCAGTATCGACTAGAGCCGTCAAAGAAATACCGTCCACATGCACATCGATGAGGTTCTTGTTCGTAGGAAGCGTCAACGGAGGATTTGGTTCAGAAGGAGATGATGCAGCACTACCTCCAGGAGCTGCACGATCTAGTTTTCCGTCGGGTACGATGCAAAGTTGGGGCGCGAGGGGTGGCGGCGGGGTTGGGGCGACGGGGAACGACGGCGTTGAGGGACGGTGACGAGCAGGGAGGGCGGCTGTTAGGTGTGTCACCAGTAGGGTCTGTACGGCTGGCGAATACCGGCGAAGATCTTCATATGGGCGGGAAAAGAAGGCGAGAAAATTGGGTCCTATATGGCGGCGTCCAAGTGGCGCGGCAGTAGCGGGATACATGACCAACGCGGTGGCACCGGAAGCAGAGGGGTCTGTCGTCGGGAGTACGCCATTCCGCTGGGTTGCGAGATCGTGGAGGAACGAATGGGTCACTTCGAGGTGCATTCATGGGCATTGGTCGGGACGAGGGCGAGAGACGGGCAGGCGACAGGGAACCCGAGGTTGGCGATTCTGTCGTACGACCGCCTGATAACGGAGACCGCGGGGGTTGGTGGTATAGTGGCATGGTCGAATGGAGAGGGCTGGAACGGCGCTGGACTTGCCGCTTCAAGTTCCCGTCGAACGATACGCGTTACACTCTGCTCAAAGGGGGGTGTAGCTCAGATGGTAGAGCACTCACTTCTCCGTAA